>NW_024059909.1:0-87612 GCF_016432855.1 Salvelinus namaycush | reverse complement strand
TTCTCATGGGCATGGCTGGTTCAGTATCGTCCCCAGAATCTATTCATTATGGTGTCCCTCAGGGGTCAATTCTGGGCACCATCCTTTTTTTCTGTACAGTCGTGGCCCAAAATTTTGAGAATGACACAAATATTAATTTTCACAAAGTTTGCTGCTTCAGTGTCTTTAGATATTTTTGTCAGATGTTACTATGGAATACTGAAGTATAATGACAAGCATTTCATACGTGTCAAAGGCTTTTATTGACAATTACATGAAGTTGATGCAAAGGGTCAATTTTGCAGTGTTGACCCTTCTTTTTCAGACCTCTGCAATCCGCCCTGGAATGCTGTCAATTAACTTCTGGGCCACATCCTGACTGATGGCAGCCCATTCTTGCATAATCAATGCTTGGAGTTTGTCAGAATTTGTGGGGTTTTGTTTGTCCACCCGCCTCTTGAGGATTGACCACAAGTTCTCAAGGGATTAAGGTCTGGGGAGTTTTCTGGCATGGACCCGAAATATCGATGTTTTGTTCCCGAGCCACTTAGTTATCAATTTTGCCTTATGGCAAGGTGCCATCATGCTGGAAAAGGTATTGTTCGTCACCAAACTGTTCCTGGATGGTTGGGAGAAGTTGCTCTTGGAGGATGTGTTGGTACCATTCTTATTCATGGCTGTGTTCTTAGGCAAAATTGTGAGTGAGCCCACTCCCTTGGCTGAGAAGCAATCCCACACATGAATGGTCTCAGGATGCTTTACGTTGGCATGACACAGGACTGATGGTAGCGCTCACCTTGTCTTCTCCGGACAAGCTTTTCCGGATGCCCAAACAATCGGAAAGGGGATTCATCAGAGAAAATGACTTTACCCCAGTCCTCAGCAGTCCAACCCCTGTACCTTTTGCAGAATATCAGTTTGTCCCTGATGTTTTTCCTGGAGAGAAGTGGCTTCTTTGCTGCCCTTCTTGACACCAGGCCATCCTCCAAAAGTCTTCGCATCACTGTGTGTGCAGATGCACTCACACCCGCTGGACTTCTTGGGCGCCCTGAAGTCTTCTACACAACAATTGAACCACTCTCCTTGAAGTTCTTGATGATCTGATAAATAGTTGATTCAGGTGCAGTCTTACTGGCAGCAATATCCTTGCCTGTGAAGCCCTTTTTGTGCAAAGCAATGATGACGGCACGTGTTTCCTTGCAGGTTACCATGGTTGACAGAGGAAGAACAATGATTCCAAGCACCACCCTCCCTTTGAAGCTTCCAGTCTGTTATTCGAACTCAATCAGCATGACAGAGTGATCTCCAGCCTTGTCCTCGTCAACACTCACACCTGTGTTAACGAGAGAATCACTGACATGATGTCAGCTGGTCCTTTTGTGGCAGGGCTGAAATGCAGTGGAAATGTTTTTGGGGGATTCAGTTCATTTGCATGGCAAAGAGGGACTAACAATTAATTGCAATTCATCTGATCACTCTTCATAACATTCTGGAGCATATGCAAATTGCCATCATACAAACTGAGGCAGCAGACTTTGTGAAAATGAATATTTGTGTCATTCTCAAAACTTTTGGCCATAATCTGTAATCATAACATTCAGTTTCACTGCTATGCGGAAGTACCTTTCACCATTGACCAAGCTAGCATAGCTACCCTTCACCATTAACCAAGCTAGCATAGCTACCCTTCCCCAGTGACCAAGCTAGCATAGCTACCCTTCCCCATTGACCAAGCTAGCGTAGCTACCCTTCCCCATTGACCAAGCTAGCGTAGCTACCCTTCCCCATTGACCAAGCTAGCGTAGCTACCCTTCCCCATTGACCAAGCTAGCGTAGCTACCCTTCCCCATTGACCAAGCTAGCGTAGTTACCCTTCACCATTGACCAAGCTAGCGTAGTTACCCTTCCCCATTGACCAAGCTAGCGTAGTTACCCTTCACCATTGACCAAGCTAGCGTAGTTACCCTTCATCATTAACCAAGCTAGCGTAGTTACCCTTCATCATTGACCAAGCTAGCGTAGTTACCCTTCACCATTGACCAAGCTAGCGTAGCTACCCTTCACCGTTGACCAAGCTAGGTAGCTACCTTCACATTGACAAGCTAGCGTAGCTACCCTTCTCCATTGACCAAGCTAGCGTAGCTACCCTTCACCATTGACCAAGCTAGCGTAGCTACCCTTCACCATTGACCAAGCTAGCGTAGCTACCCTTCACCATTGACCAAGCTAGTGTAGCCTCCCGGGTGGCGCAGTGGTCTAGGGCACTGCATCGCAGTGCTAGCTGCGCCACCAGAGTCTCTGGGTCACGCCCAGGCTTTGTCGCAGCCGGCCCGAACCGGGAGGTCCGTGGGGCGACGCACAATTGGCATAGCGTCGTCCGGGTTAGGGAGGGTTTGGCCGGTAGGGATATTCTTGTCTCAGTATGTAAAATGTAATAAAATGTATGCACTCTACTGTAAGTCGCTCTGGATAAGAGCGTCTGCTAAATGACTAAAATGTAAAATGTAAATGTAAAATGTGTAGCTAACTTCCCCAGTGACCAAGCTAGCGTAGCTACCCTTCACCATTGACCAAGCTAGCGTAGTTACCCTTCATCATTAACCAAGCTAGCGTAGTTACCCTTCATCATTGACCAAGCTAGCGTAGTTACCCTTCACCATTGACCAAGCTAGCGTAGCTACCCTTCACCGTTGACCAAGCTAGCGTAGCTACCCTTCACCATTGACCAAGCTAGCGTAGCTACCCTTCACCATTGACCAAGCTAGTGTAGCTACCCTTCACCGTTGACCAAGCTAGCGTAGCTACCCTTCCCCATTGACCAAGCTAGCGTAGCTACCCTTCACCATTGACCAAGCTAGCGTAGCTGCCCTTCCCCAGTGACCAAGTAGCATAGCTACCCTTCACCATTGACCAAGCTAGCGTAGCTACCCTTCCCCAGTGACCAAGCTAGCGTAGTTACCCTTCCCAGTGACCAAGCTAGCTATAGCTACACCTTCACCCATTGACCAAGCTACGCGTAAAAAAAGCCCCCGCGCACTAGCGTAGCTACCCTTCACCGTTGACCAAGCTAGCGTAGCTACCCTTCCCCATTGACCAAGCTAGCGTAGCTACCCTTCACCATTGACCAAGCTAGCGTAGCTACCCTTCACCAATGATAAGAAATCAGAGGTTGTTGTATTTGGTCCCCACCTTGAAGGAACTCAGATTGTAGATAACCTTAGTACTTCTTCCACAAATGTAAAGCATAAAGAGGCGTTTAATATATGATAAAACATTATTAAAATATATATTCTCCTTCCTCCTGTAACGGCTGTCTAATTCCTCCTCCTCGGATGAGGAGAAGGAGTAGGGATCGGACCAAAACGCAGCGGTAGATGAATACATGAATGAATTTATTTAAAGACAAGACGAACACGAAAAAACACTTTGAAAAATTACAAAACAACAAAACGACGTAGACAGACCTGAACTTGAGAACTTACAATATAACACGAAGAACAGGAACAGACTAACCAAACGAACGAACACGAAACAGTCCCGTGTGGTGACACAGACACAGACACAGGAACAATCACCCACAAACAAACAGTGAGAACAGCCTACCTTAATATGGTTCTCAATCAGAGGAAACGTCAAACACCTGCCTCTAATTGAGAACCATATCAGGCAACACATTTAACCCAACATAGAAACACATAACATAGAATGCCCACCCCAACTCACGCCCTGACCAACTAAACACATACAAAAACAAGGAAAACAGGTCAGGAACGTGACACCTCCTGTCTTTGTTTCTTTGTTAGGACTTGTGTTTTATTATTTAATGATGTGAAGCACTTTGTTACTTTTATTGAAAAGCACTATACAAATAGTTAATCTTATTATTATTAGTAGTATCATTATTATTATTATGTGTATGTCTTATGCATTGTACAGTTTACATGTGTTATGTGCTTGTTTAAATTGAGCTTAATTATGAAATGTATGGGATTTTCTGTTTTGATGATTTGACCCCTGATATTCTTGTTGGTGCTCTCCATCCCTTCAGACTACCCATGGCGGTTCCCTAACTCTGCAATGGACTCCAACATCATCAAGTGGCTGTATTTACCTGACTTCCACACCAACCCCAACCCAATCTTTCTTGTCTGTATGTATCATACTGCTCTGTCGGTGTATTATGGATCGGTATGGACAGGGTTAATAGAATGGATTATATTGCCTCAGTCTCTATCTACATTTTGGTTAGCTATTAAATTGCTATGAAGCTAATATATGCTTTCCTAAATCCTCCCCTTGCCACGTCCTTCTCTCCTCTCTCCTCTCTCTTTTTTCTCCTCTCCTCTCCTCTCCTCTCCTCTCCTCTCCTCTCCTCTCCTCTCCTCTCCTCTCCTCTATAGATGACTTCATGCTCCTTCTCTGCGCCTCACTCCAGAAGAGTATATTTGAAGAGGAGAACAAGGCAGCCGTCCGTCTCATGGCCGGAGACAACGTGGAGATCTGTAGAGACCTCGACGCCGCCTCCTTCAGCGTTCACAACCCTGTCCCCGACTTTATACATTCCAGGTAGTGACTATACCATTATACCATGGAGAGTGATGCATATGAGCATGTATGTTACAGTATGTTACTGTATGTTACAGAGGTGCAGCCCAGTGAAGTACCAACCAGAAGCTCTCACCTTGATTGCGCTAGGCAGCAAGCGAGGAAGGCAGATCCGATGGGAGGATAGGGAGAGACAGGAAAAGAGGATAGCCATTGATTGTGTCCTGTTCTAACATTACAGTGTTTTGATGCTCAGAGTGGAGAGCTCTTTCATTATGGCACTCTGTGTCCATCAACAGCAGTAGTTAAGGACAGAGCACTAGCACACTACCTTCCATCCCAAACCATGCTCTGGCCTGCATCCCAAACCATGCTCTAGTCTGCATCCCAAACCATGCTCTAGTCTGCATCCCAAACCATGCTCTGGCCTGCATCCCAAACCATGCTCTAGTCTGCATCCCAAACCATGCTCTAGTCTGCATCCCAAACCATGCTCTGGCCTGCATCCCAAACCATGCTCTAGTCTGCATCCCAAACCATGCTCTGGCCTGCATCCCAAACCATGCTCTAGTCTGCATCCCAAACCATGCTCTGGCCTGCATCCCAAACCATGCTCTAGTCTGCATCCCAAACCATGCTCTAGTCTGCATCCCAAACCATGCTCTGGCCTGCATCCCAAACCATGCTCTAGTCTGCATCCCAAACCATGCTCTGGCCTGCATCCCAAACCATGCTCTAGTCTGCATCCCAAACCATGCTCTAGTCTGCATCCCAAACCATGCTCTAGTCTGCATCCCAAACCATGCTCTGGTCTGCATCCCAAACCATGCTCTGGCCTGCATCCCAAACCATGCTCTAGTCTGCATCCCAAACCATGCTCTGGCCTGCATCCCAAACCATGCTCTAGTCTGCATCCCAAACCATGCTCTAGTCTGCATCCCAAACCATGCTCTAGTCTGCATCCCAAACCATGCTCTAGTCTGCATCCCAAACCATGCTCTAGTCTGCATCCCAAACCATGCTCTAGTCTGCGTTCCAAATGGCACCCTATTCCCTATAGTGTACTACTGTTGACCAGGGTTGCCCAGCCATCAGCCCTTGTTCCCCGGCACTTATACCTCTGGTTTTTCCACGTATCAGATTCCTGATATAGAGGTAGAGAGAAGTCCATCATCTATAAGACATTCTGTCCAATCAGTGTCTGCCACTCTGGCCCACTTTCCAGACCTCTCTCTATCGATTCCATTTCCAATTCAATTCAATTTAAGGGGCTTTATTGGCATGGGAAACGTGCCAATAGATAATAAACAATATCAAATGAACAGTAAACATTACACTCACAGAAGTTCCAAACTAATGTAACGGATGTGACACTAATAAAGACATTTCAAATGTCATATTATGTATTTATACAGTGTTGTAACGATGTACAAATAGTTAATTAAAGTACAAAAGGGAAAATAAATAAACAGAAATATGGATTGTATTTAGAATGGTGTTTGTTCTTCACTGGTTGCCCCTTTCTTGTGGCAACAGGTCACAAATCTTGCTGCTGTGATGGCACACGGTGGTATTTCACCAAGTAGATATTGTAGTTTACCCTGGATAGCCAGGGTCACAGTTCAACACTCAGACATAATTTACTAACGAAGCATTTGTGTTTAGTGAGTCTGCCAGATCAGAGGCAGTAGGGATGACCAGGGATGTTCTCTGTTTAGTGAGTCCTCCAGATCAGAGGCAGTAGGGATGACCAGGGATGTTCTCTGTTTAGTGAGTCCTCCAGATCAGAGGCAGCAGGGATGACCAGGGATGTTCTCTGTTTAGTGAGTCCTCCAGATCAGAGGCAGCAGGGATGACCAGGGATGTTCTCTTGATAAGTGTGTGAATTGGACCATTTTCCTGTCCTGCTAAGCATTCAAAATGTAATGAGTACTTTTGGGTGTTAGGGAATATGTAAGGAGTAAAAAGTGCATTATTTTCTTTAGGAATGAATTGTCAAAAATATAAATAGTAAAATAGTCTCTCTCTTTCTCTCTCTCTTGCTCTCCCTATCTCTCTCTCTCTCTCTCTCCCTCTCTCTCCCTATCTCTCTCTCTCCCTATCTCTCTCTCTCTCCCTATCTCTCTCTCTCTCCCTATCTCTCTCTCTCTCTCTCTCTCCCTATCTCTCTATCTCTCCCTATCTCTCTCTGTCTCTCCCTTCTCTCTCCCTATCTCTCTCTCTCTCTGTCTCCCTCCATCCCTCTCTCTCATACAGTAGATACCTGTAGTGACAGACATGGATCGGGTTTCAAGTCAACCCCATATATTATATTATCCACTGTAGGCTCCAAGTATTGATCGATCATCAGACGTTTACTGTAAGCCTGACCATTATTGATCTCGTTAAGATGATGTGATTGATGGATATATGACAGATTATATTACAGAACATGTTGCTTTTTGTTATTGCAGCTCAATGTCTTAATGATGTATCTGTTATGATGACAGACAGCAGGGTGTCTTCTCATGTAGGTAAAGTGGTCAGACTAACTGGGTTTGAACCCGCACTACAGGACTGTGTTAGCCCCCTGAGCTAAAGCCTAGCAACACATTGGACACATTGTTGCTTTATTTCCCTTCTCGTTTTCTAGTTGAGTCGTTTAGCAGACGTTCTGATCCAGAGTCACTACAGTAGTGAGTCATTTAGCAGACTCTCTGATCCAGAGACACTACAGTAGTGAGTCATTTAGCAGACTCTCTGATCCAGAGCCACTACAGTAGTGAGTCATTTAACAGACTCTCTGATCCAGAACCACTACAGTAGTGAGTCATTTAACAGACTCTCTGATCCAGAGACACTACAGTAGTGAGTCATTTAACAGACTCTCTGATCCAGAGCCACTACAGTAGGGAGTCATTTAGCAGACTCTCTGATCCAGAGCCACTACAGTAGTGAGTCATTTAGCAGACTCTCTGATCCAGAGCCACTACAGTAGTGAGTCGTTTAGCAGACTCTCTGATCCAGAGACACTACAGTAGTGAGTATTAAAGGAATTTTGATTCCTGTTTATTAACCAATTCAATTAAAACACTCTGCCCATAAATAAGAATTTGTAAGATAATTATCAGCATAAAATGGACAGATACCAGTCTTAAAATCAATCAATCAATAGCGTTTATTCTCGAGAGTACTGATCATAATACATTTTACATCAGGTTATATAATAAAGATGATGTCATAGGTTTTAATGTCCAACCTCCTCTCGGATACAATGGCAATACAGTTCGAGTTCTCATTACTGTCTGCCACCTGTTAAACTATCTACAACCAACTCAAGGTCTCTCCCCTCCCTGGGTAGAGACATCATTCTAGCCTGTCTGAAGATAAACCCATTCTTTCTAACAAGGAACACATAACATTCAACATTTATGAGTTATAATTCTAAGTCAAATGTATACATATTTTAGTCATTAAACACAAAAATCCCGTAACAGTGAATCGTTTAGCAGACTCTCTGATCCAGAGACACTACAGTAGTGAGTCATTTAACAGACTCTGATCCAGAGCCACTACAGTAGTGAGTCATTTAACAGACTCTCTGATCCAGAGCCACTACAGTAGTGAGTCATTTAACAGACTCTCTGATCCAGAGCCACTACAGTAGTGAGTCATTTAACAGACTCTTATCTAGAGACACTTACAGCAGTGATTAGGGTTAAGTGCCTCTGTACATGGGCACACGCACTGATTATTCACCTAGTCGGCTCTGGGATTAACCGTTAGTCTACCTGGGATTAACCGCTAGGCTACCTGGGATGAACCGCTAGGCTACCTGGGATGAACCGCTAGGCTACCTGGGATTAACCGCTAGTCTACCTGGGATTAACCGTTAGTCTACCTGGGTTTAACTGCTAGGCTACCTGGAATGAACCGCTAGGCTACCTGGGATTAACCGCTAGGCTTCCTGGGATGAACCGCTAGTCTACCTGGGATTAACCGCTAGTCTACCTGGGATTAACCGCTAGTCTACCTGGGATTAACCGCTAGGCTACCTGGGATGAACCGCTAGGCTACCTGGGATGAACCGCTAGGCTACCTGGGATGAACCGCTAGGCTACCTGGGATGAACCGCTAGTCTACCTGGGATTAACCGCTAGTCTACCTGGGATGAACCGCTAGGCTACCTGGGATGAACCGCTAGGCTACCTGGGATGAACCGTTAGTCTACCTGGGATTAACCGCTAGGCTACCTGGGATGAACCGCTAGGCTACCTGGGATGAACCGCTAGTCTACCTGGGATGAACCGCTAGGCTACCTGGGATTAACCGCTAGTCTGGGATTAACCGTTAGTCTACCTGAGATTAACCACTTGTCTACCTGCATGTCCTCTTCTTTCCTCTCCTTCTCTCCTCTCCTCCTCCAGGTCCTACCTGGACATGCTGAAGGTCATCACGTTCAGCTACCTGTTCTGGTTCGTCCTCACCATCATCTTCATCACCGGCACCACGCGTATCAGCCTCTTCTGTTTGGGCTATATAGTGGGATGTTTCTACTTCCTGCTGTTCGGCAGGGAGCTGCTGCTCAAGCCAATCAAAAACATCATCCACTACTGGGACTTCCTGATCGCCTATAACGTGTTTGTGATCACCATGAAGAACATCCTGTCTGTGAGTAGGACACACACACACGCACACACACACACACACACACACACGCACACACACACACACACACACACACACACACACACACACACACACAGTAGGACATACGATTCCACTTTAAACGAACAACAACTCACAAAGGCTTCACAGAGCATTGGTAAAGTCTTCATAAGCACTACATAGATGCTTCACAAATCATAAGAAATGTCATACTACTGAGATGGTGATATAAAAATGTCCTTCCGTCCGGTAGTTTGTCATAATGTGACGTAAAGCCTTTTTGCTTCCATTTATCTGAAGTAGTGCACTTTTTAAAGGTAAATAGGGGGATGTGAGATACGGCATCTGATATCTTGTCTCCGTGTTCAGATCCTGGCCTGTGGTTACATCAACGTCCTGTCGGTGCGTTATAAAAGGAATATGTGTGATTTGAGATGAGATGTGGCCTCTGATTCCTCGTCTCTGTGTTGTGTTCAGATCCTGGCCTGTGGCTACATCAACGTCCTGGTGGTCAACAACTGTTGGCTGATCCAGCTTCTCAGTCTGGCCTGCACCATCAAGGAGTATAAGGTCATCACCAACATAGACTTCACACGTAAGTCATGAAGCAATGAAACCATGTTTTATGAACGGGATGAAATGTAGATATGATGTTACTAAAGGTGTTCCATCTGCTCCATCTGTCTTCTCCATCTTTCTTCTACATCTGTCTTCTACATCTGTCTTCTCCATCCATCTTCTCCATATGTCTGCTCCATCTGTCTGCTCCATCTGTCTTCTCTGTCTGTCTTCTCCATCTGTCTTCTCCATCCATCTTCTCCATCTTTCTTCTCCATCTGCTCCATCCATCTGCTCCATATGTCTGCTCTGTCTGTCTTCTCCATCTGTCTTCTCCATCCATCTTCTCTATCTATCTTCTTCATCTTCTCCATCTGCTCCACCCATCTTCTCCATCTGCTCCGTCTTCTCCATCCGTCGGCTCAATCTATCCTCTCCATCTGCTCCATCTGTCTGCTCCATCTGTCTGCTCCACCCATCTTCTCCATCTGCTCCATCTGTCTTCTCCATCTGTCTGCTCCATCTGTCTGCTCCACATGTCTGCTCCATCTGTCTTCTCCATCTGTCACTCCATCTGCTCCATCTGTCTGCTCTGTATGTCTTCTCAATCTGTCTTCTCTATCTATCTTCTTCATCTTCTCCATCTGTCTGCTCCATTGGTCTGCTCCATCTGTCTTCTCCATATTCTCCATCTGTCTGCTCCACTCATCTTCTCCATCTGCTCCATCTGTCTTCTCCACTCATCTTCTCCATCTGCTCCATCTGTCTTCTCCATCTGTCTTCTCCATCTGACTGCTCCATCTGCTCCATCTGTCTGCTCCATCTGTCTCTCCATATGCTCCATCTGTCTGCTCCACCTGTGTTCTCCATCTGTCTGCTCCATGTGTCTCCTCCATCTACTCCATGTGTCTGCTGGTTGTGTATTCTATGTGTGTCTGTCTGTCCGTGTTGTCTCTAGCTGCGGACGGTGGTAAGAAGTGTGATCTGCCCAGCGACGAGGCTGGGATCATCTGGGACAGTATCTGTTTCGCCTTCCTGCTGTTGCAGAGACGTGTCTTCATGAGTTACTACTTCCTACATGTGGTGGCTGACATCAGGGCCTCACAGATACTGGCCTCCAGGTATACACTTACTGTGTGTGTGTCTTCATGAAGCTAATACTTCCTACATGTGGTGGCTGACATCAGGGCCTCACAGATACTGGCCTCCAGGTATACACTTACTGTGTGTGTGTCTTCATGAAGCTAATAATTCCTAAGCTTTGTGTCCAAACTACCTCCATTAACTAACTATTTGTATCTGTTCTCACCCTGCTGTAGTACTGTGATGTCATCATGTATCTGTTCTCACCCTGCTGTGGTACTGTGATGTCATCATGTATCTGT
Organism: Salvelinus namaycush; assembly: GCF_016432855.1. Taxonomy (NCBI): domain Eukaryota; kingdom Metazoa; phylum Chordata; class Actinopteri; order Salmoniformes; family Salmonidae; genus Salvelinus; species Salvelinus namaycush. The sequence continues at coordinate 76,498 of NW_024059909.1, read as the reverse complement.
TCTCACCCTGCTGTAGTACTGTGATGTCATCACGTATCTGTGATGTCATCATGTATCTGTTCTCACCCTGCTGTGGTACTGTGATGTCATCATGTATCTGTTCTCACCCTGCTGTAGTACTGTGATGTCATCATGTAGCTGTTCTCACCCTGCTGTAGTACTGTGATGTCATCATGTATCTGTTCTCACCCTGCTGTAGTACTGTGATGTCATCATGTATCTGTTCTCACCCTGCTGTAGTACTGTGATGTCATCATGTATCTGTTCTCACCCTGCTGTGGTACTGTGATGTCATCATGTATCTGTTCTCACCCTGCTGTAGTACTGTGATGTCATCATGTATTCGTTCTTACCCTGCTGTGATACTGTGATGTCATCATGTATCTGTTCTCACCCTGCTGTAGTACTGTGATGTCATCATGTATCTGTTCTCACCCTGCTGTGGTACTGTGATGTCATCATGTATCTGTTCTCACCCTGCTGTAGTACTGTGATGTCATCATGTATCTGTTCTCACCCTGCTGTGGTACTGTGATGTCATCATGTATCTGTTCTCACCCTGCTGTAGTACTGTGATGTCATCATGTATCTGTTCTTACCCTGCTGTAGTACTGTGATGTCATCATGTAGCTGTTCTCACCCTGCTGTAGTACTGTGATGTCATCATGTATCTGTTCTTACCCTGCTGTAGTACTGTGATGTCATCATGTATCTGTTCTCACCCTGCTGTGGTACTGTGATGTCATCATGTATCTGTGATGTCATCATGTATCTGTTCTCACCCTGCTGTGGTACTGTGATGTCATCATGTATCTGTTCTCACCCTGCTGTGGTACTGTGATGTCATCATGTATCTGTTCTCACCCTGCTGTAGTACTGTGATGTCATCATGTATCTGTTCTCACCCTGCTGTAGTACTGTGATGTCATCATGTATCTGTTCTCACCCTGCTGTGGTACTGTGATGTCATCATGTATCTGTTCTCACCCTGCTGTAGTACTGTGATGTCATCATGTATCTGTGATGTCATCATGTAGCTGTTCTCACCCTGCTGTGGTACTGTGATGTCATCATGTATCTGTTCTTACCCTGCTGTAGTACTGTGATGTCATCATGTATCTGTTCTCACCCTGCTGTAGTACTGTGATGTCATCATGTATCTGTTCTTACCCTGCTGTAGTACTGTGATGTCATCATGTATCTGTTCTTACCCTGCTGTAGTACTGTGATGTCATCATGTATCTGTTCTTACCCTGCTGTAGTACTGTGATGTCATCATGTATCTGTTCTTACCCTGCTGTAGTACTGTGATGTCATCATGTATCTGTTCTTACCCTGCTGTGGTACTGTGATGTCATCATGTATCTGTTCTTACCCTGCTGTAGTACTGTGATGTCATCATGTATCTGTTCTTACCCTGCTGTAGTACTGTGATGTCATCATGTATCTGTTCTTACCCTGCTGTAGTACTGTGATGTCATCATGTATCTGTTCTCACCCTGCTGTGGTACTGTGATGTCATCATGTATCTGTTCTCACCCTGCTGTAGTACTGTGATGTCATCATGTATCTGTTCTCACCCTGCTGTAGTACTGTGATGTCATCATGTATCTGTGATGTCATCATGTATCTGTTCTCACCCTGCTGTGGTACTGTGATGTCATCATGTATCTGTTCTCACCCTGCTGTAGTACTGTGATGTCATCATGTATCTGTGATGTCATCATGTAGCTGTTCTCACCCTGCTGTAGTACTGTGATGTCATCATGTAGCTGTTCTCACCCTGCTGTAGTACTGTGATGTCATCATGTATCTGTTCTCACCCTGCTGTAGTACTGTGATGTCATCATGTATCCGTTCTTACCCTGCTGTGGTACTGTGATGTCATCATGTATCTGTTCTTACCCTGCTGTAGTACTGTGATGTCATCATGTATCTGTTCTTACCCTGCTGTAGTACTGTGATGTCATCATGTATCTGTTCTTACCCTGCTGTAGTACTGTGATGTCATCATGTATCTGTTCTCACCCTGCTGTAGTACTGTGATGTCATCATGTATCTGTTCTCACCCTGCTGTAGTACTGTGATGTCATCATGTATCTGTTCTCACCCTGCTGTAGTACTGTGATGTCATCATGTATCTGTGATGTCATCATGTATCTGTTCTCACCCTGCTGTGGTACTGTGATGTCATCATGTATCTGTTCTCACCCTGCTGTAGTACTGTGATGTCATCATGTATCTGTGATGTCATCATGTATTTGTTTTCACCCTGCTGTAGTACTGTGATGTCATCATGTATCTGTTCTCACCCTGCTGTAGTACTGTGATGTCATCATGTATCTGTTCTCACCCTGCTGTAGTACTGTGATGTCATCATGTATCTGTTCTCACCCTGCTGTAGTACTGTGATGTCATCATGTATCTGTTCTCACCCTGCTGTAGTACTGTGATGTCATCATGTATCTGTTCTCACCCTGCTGTAGTACTGTGATGTCATCATGTATCTGTTCTCACCCTGCTGTGGTACTGTGATGTCATCATGTATCTGTTCTCACCCTGCTGTAGTACTGTGATGTCATCATGTATTCGTTCTTACCCTGCTGTGATACTGTGATGTCATCATGTATCTGTTCTCACCCTGCTGTAGTACTGTGATGTCATCATGTATCTGTTCTCACCCTGCTGTGGTACTGTGATGTCATCATGTATCTGTTCTCACCCTGCTGTAGTACTGTGATGTCATCATGTATCTGTTCTCACCCTGCTGTAGTACTGTGATGTCATCATGTATCTGTGATGTCATCATGTAGCTGTTCTCACCCTGCTGTAGTACTGTGATGTCATCATGTATCTGTTCTCACCCTGCTGTAGTACTGTGATGTCATCATGTATCTGTTCTCACCCTGCTGTGGTACTGTGATGTCATCATGTATCTGTTCTCACCCTGCTGTGGTACTGTGATGTCATCATGTATCTGTTCTCACCCTGCTGTAGTACTGTGATGTCATCATGTATCTGATGTCATCATGTAGCTGTTATCACCCTGCTGTAGTACTGTGATGTCATCATGTATCTGTTCTTACCCTGCTGTAGTACTGTGATGTCATCATGTATCTGTTCTTACCCTGCTGTAGTACTGTGATGTCATCATGTATCTGTTCTTACCCTGCTGTAGTACTGTGATGTCATCATGTATCTGTTCTTACCCTGCTGTAGTACTGTGATGTCATCATGTATCTGTTCTTACCCTGCTGTAGTACTGTGATGTCATCATGTATCTGTTCTTACCCTGCTGTGGTACTGTGATGTCATCATGTATCTGTTCTTACCCTGCTGTAGTACTGTGATGTCATCATGTATCTGTTCTTACCCTGCTGTAGTACTGTGATGTCATCATGTATCTGTTCTTACCCTGCTGTAGTACTGTGATGTCATCATGTATCTGTTCTCACCCTGCTGTGGTACTGTGATGTCATCATGTATCTGTTCTCACCCTGCTGTGGTACTGTGATGTCATCATGTATCTGTTTTCACCCTGCTGTGGTACTGTGATGTCATCATGTATCTGTTCTCACCCTGCTGTGGTACTGTGATGTCATCATGTATCTGTTCTCACCCTGCTGTGGTACTGTGATGTCATCATGTATCTGTTCTCACCCTGCTGTGGTACTGTGATGTCATCATGTATCTGTTCTCACCCTGCTGTAGTACTGTGATGTCATCATGTATCTGTTCTCACCCTGCTGTGGTACTGTGATGTCATCATGTGTCTGTGATGTCATCATGTATCTGTGATGTCATCATGTATCTGTGGTGTCATCATGTATATGTGATGTCATCATGTATCTGTGATGTGATGATGTATCTGTGATGTCATCATGTATGTGTGATGTCATCATGTATCTGTGATGTCATCATGTATCTGTGATGTGATGATGTATGTGTGTGTTTCAGAGGGGCTGAATTGTTCCAGGCCACTATAGTGAAGGCAGTCAGAGCCAAACTGGAGGAAGAGGAGCAGTCTATGGAACAGCTGAAGAGACAGTAAGTCCAGGTGTTTCTGTACATTCAGAGCTGCAGAGATTCATAACCATTAAAGGCACACACTTTTTCAGAGTTGGATTGGTGCAATGTGATATAAAGTACACTGGACCCTCTTCAATTCGCCTACCGCCCTGACAGATCCACGAACGATGCAATCACCATTGCACTTCACACTGCCCTCACCCACCATTGCACTTCACACTGCCCTCACCCACCATTGCACTTCACACTGCCCTCACCCACCATTGCACTTCACACTGCCCTCACCCACCATTGCACTTCACACTGCCCTCACCCACCATTGCACTTCACACTGCCCTCACCCACCATTGCACTTCACACTGCCCTCACCCACCTGGACCAGATTAATGCATATGTGAGGATGCTGTTCATTGACTACAGCCTCGGCGCTCAATTTAGCTCATTAGAAAGCTCACGGCCCTGGGTCTCTACTCCTCCCTATGCAACTGGGTCCTGGACTTCGTGACAGGCCGCCCCTCCAGGTGATGAACATAGGCAACATTACCTCCTCGACACTGATTCTCAACACGGGGGTCCCACCAGGGTGTGTCCTCAGTCCGTTCCTGTACTCCGTGTATACCCACGACCGAGTGGCCTCACACAGTTCTAACTCCATCGTCAAGTTAGCTGACGACACGACAGTAGTAGGCCTGATCGCCAACAACAACGACGGTGTGGTGCCAGGAAAACAACCTCTCTCTCAACATCTGTAAAACAAAGGAGCTGATTGTGGACATGGGAAGGAGGAACCAGGCTGGACACGCCACCATCCTCATCAACGGGGGCCGCCGTGGACACGGGTCAATAACTTCAAATTCCTCGGCATCCACGTCTCAGAGAAGCTGAAATGGTGTAACCACACGGACACCTTAGTGAAGAAGGCAAGACTTTGACTCTTCAACCTCTGGATGCTGAAGAAATTCGGGCTGTCCCTGAGGGCCCTCACAGTGTTCTACAGGAGCACCATCGAGAGCATACTGTCGGGCTGCATCACAGTGTTCTATAGGAGCACCGTCGAGAGCATACTGTCGGGCTGCATCACAATGTTCTACAGGAGCACCGTCGAGAGCATACTGTCAGGCTGCATCACAGTGTTCTATAGGAGCACCGTCGAGAGCATACTGTCAGGCTGCATCACAGTGTTCTATAGGAGCACCGTCGAGAGCATACTGTCAGGCTGCATCACAGTGTTCTACAGGAGCACCGTCGAGAGCATACTGTCAGGCTGCATCACAGTGTTCTACAGGAGCACCGTCGAGAGCATACTGTCAGGCTGCATCACAGTGTTCTACAGGAGCACCGTCGAGAGCATACTGTCGGGCTGCATCACAGTGTTCTACAGGAGCACCATCGAGAGCATACTGTCAGGCTGCATCACAGTGTTCTATAGGAGCACCGTCGAGAGCATACTGTCAGGCTGCATCACAGTGTTCTACAGGAGCACCGTCGAGAGCATACTGTCAGACTGCATCACAGTGTTCTACAGGAGCACCGTCGAGAGCATACTGTCAGGCTGCATCACAGTGTTCTACAGGAGCACCGTCGAGAGCATACTGTCAGACTGCATCACAGCCTGGTACAGCAAACTCTACCGCGGTTGACCGCAAGGCTCTTCAGAGGGTGATTACGTGCAGGCGAACGCACCATTGGGTGCACAGCGCCTGCCCTCCAGGATACCTACAACACCAGGTGTCGCAGGAAGGCCAAGAAGATCATCAGGGACCCCACTCAAACCTGTTCTCCCCACTTCCAACACTCAGACACGGGCAGTACACCCTAAACTCTCCCTGACCTGCTGCTCCCACATGGACGGGCCTTCTCCTGTTGAAGTGGTTCAGATGTATATTAGTATATATAGTATGTATATTAGTATATATAGTATATAGTATATATAGTACATATAGTATGTATATATAGTATATATAGTATATAGTATATTTAGTATGTAAATTAGTATATATAGTATATATTATATATAGTATGTATATTAGTATATATAGTATAATTAGTATGTATATAAGTATATATAATATATATAGTATGTATATTAGTATATATAGTATATAGTATATATAGTATATAGTATGTATATTAGTATATATAGTATGTATATTAGTATATATAGTATATATATTATGCATATTAGTATGTATAGTATATATAGTATGTATAGTAGTATATAGTATATATAGTATGTATATTAGTATGTATAGTATATATAGTATGTATATTAGTATATATAGTATATATAGTATGTATATTAATATATATAGTATATAGTATGTATATTAGTATATATAGTATATGGTATGTATATTGGTATATATAGTATATAGTATGTATATTAGTATATATAGTATGTAGTATGATTATTAGTATATATAGTATATAGTATGTATATTAGTATATATAGTATATCGTATGTATATTGGTATATATAGTATATCGTATGTATATTGGTATATATAGTATATAGTATGTATATTAGTATATATAGTATATAGTATGCATATTAGTATATATAGTATATAGTATGTATATTAGTGGATATAGTATGTATATTAGTATATATAGTATATAGTATGTATATTAGTATATATAGTATGTATATTAGTATATTTCGTATGTATCTTAGTATATATAGTATATAGTATATATAGTATGTATATTAGTATATATGGTATATAGTATATATATATCATATAGTCTATAGTATATATAGTATGTATATTAGTATATATAGTATATAGTATATATATTATGTATATTAGAATATATAGTATATAGTATAGTATACGTATATGTATATGTATATTATGTATATTATGTATATTAGTATATATAGTATATAGTATGTATATTAGTATATATAGTATATAGTATGTATATTAGTACTAAATTAGTACTAAATTAACTTCTGTATTGTTTTTATTTCATTCAGTACTCATGCTGTCCCCCCCTATGGTCATTCCCCCCTATGGTCACCCCCCCATGGTCACCCCCCCTATGGTCATCCCCCCTATGGTCATTCCCCCCTATGGTCATTCCCCCCTATGGTCATTCCCCCCTATGGTCATTCCCCCCTATGGTCATTCCCCCCTATGGTCATTCCCCCCTATGGTCATTCCCCCCTATGGTCATTCCCCCCCTATGGTCATTCCCCCCCTATGGTCATTCCCCCCCTATGGTCATTCCCCCCCTATGGTCATTCCCCCCCTATGGTCATTCCCCCCCTATGGTCATTCCCCCCCTATGGTCATTCCCCCCCTATGGTCATTCCCCCCCTATGGTCATTCCCCCCCTATGGTCATTCCCCCCCTATGGTCATTCCCCCCCTATGGTCATTCCCCCCCTATGGTCATTCCCCCCCTATGGTCATTCCCCCCCTATGGTCATTCCCCCCCTATGGTCATTCCCCCCCTATGGTCATTCCCCCCTATGGTCATTCCCCCCATGGTCATTCCCCCTATGGTCATTCCCCCCTATGGTCATCCCTCCTATGGTCATTCACCCCTATTGAGTCACAACCCTGTCACAACTCTGTTCCCCCCACACTCTGTTCCCCCCCTCTCTCTTCACCCCCCTTTATCTCTATCTCCCCCCTCTCTCTCTTCTCTACACCCCACCCCCCTTTCTCTCTCCCCCCTCTCTCTCTCTCTCTCCACCCCACCTCTATCTCCCCCCTCTCTCTCTCTCTCCACCACCCTCTCTCTCTCTCTCTCCCCACTCTCTCTATCTCCCCCCTCTCTCACTCTCCACCCCACCTCTATCTCCCCCCTCTCTCTATCTCTCTCTCTATTTCTCAGGATGGACCGTATAAAGCAGCGGCAGGAGAAGTTTAAGCGAGGGAATAAAATGTTGAGCCAAGAGTCAGGAGACAGAGAGAACCCCATCCATCCACAGGAGTCAGGAGACAGAGAGAACCCCATCCATCCACAGGAGTCAGGAGACAGAGAGAACCCCATCCATCCACAGGAGTCAGGAGACAGAGAGAACCCCATCCATCCACAGGAGTCAGGAGACAGAGAGAACCCCATCCATCCACAGGAGTCAGGAGACAGAGAGAACCCCATCCATCCACAGGAGTCAGGAGACAGAGAGAACCCCATCCATCCACAGGAGTCAGGAGACAGAGAGAACCCCATCCATCCACAGGAGTCAGGAGACAGAGAGAACCCCATCCATCCACAGGAGTCAGGAGACAGAGAGAACCCCATCCATCCACAGGAGTCAGGAGACAGAGAGAACCCCATCCATCCACAGGAGTCAGGAGACAGAGAGAACCCCATCCATCCACAGGAGCAGAAGGGTGAGGGCGAGGATGAGGATGATGACGGTGTTGTTCTCATGGAATGTTTAGGAAACCCTGGAATAGATTTTCATACACTTATATGATATAATCACTGTAAACAATGTTGTGGTACCGGTGCTTATGTTTTTTTATTACATATTTATTTTTAAAAAGAGTTGTTTCATTTGCACGAGCTCTGAATGAAGCATTGATCTACCTGTGAAACTATTTGTATTTTAGGAGCAGAGCGAGAGAGAGAGACAGAACAAAAACAACAATCTAAGACTAAAAAAAACCAGTGGTGGCGGCCTTGGGTTGACCACGCCTCCAGTAGGTTGACCACTCCCTTTTTTTTTCTACGCTCCGATTGGCTATTGTGTCCTTGACCAGAACTCACAGAGGATTTCCATACTGCACCTGGGGCTCCAGACGACCTGAAAACATTCCCTCATGACCCCAGTCCTTTTCTGACTCTATTTAAGGCCCCTTGTTTGATTGATCGATTTGTTTATTGGTTCGTTGATTGGTTGATTAATTGATTGATTGATGAACCCCAAAACATCAGAAATATACAGGCAGGATACTGTTCTGATTTCCTTAAATGAAATAAGACAATACTACAATATGCCTGATCTAATGGCATTGAAATCATCAATTTGTGCATAAAATGGGGCCTTAAAGAGACTAGAATATTCCACTGAGAGAGTAGGGAATCTCTCGTTGTGACATAATGTATGAAACAGAGTTCAAATCTATCTCCCTGATCTCTTCCTGGAAAGAGAGGGTGAAGGATTGTATCTCTGTTATAGTTCTTATCATCAACAGACCACAAGAGAAAAAAAAACGGAGCGATATAATGCACACCTGATTCAAACGAGGCTTAAATATCGCAATGATAAAATCAATAAGGCTGAAAAGCTTTTCAATATTTTTATATTCTTCTAGTCACAGATCCGTACCTAAAATCTTCTCTGTGGTGGCCTGTTTCTGTATTGAATAGATTTTTTGTTTGTTTTTTGTATCATCCCCTGTTGTTGCATTCCTTATATTATTTATCCCGTAAACATCCCATTTATATATTCAAGAAACTATTCAGACCACTTGACTTTTTCCACATTTTGTTACGTTACATCCTTATTCTAAAACGGGTTGAACTGTTTTTCTTCCTCGTCAATCTACACACAATACCCCTTAATGACATCACAATACCCCATAATGACATCACAACACCTCTTAATGACATCACAATACCCCATAATGACATCACAATACCCCATAATGACATCACAATACCCCATAATGACATCACAATACCCCTTAATGACATCACAATACCCCTTAATGACATCACAATACCCCATAATGACATCACAATACCCCATAATGATAAAGCAAAAACTGTTTTTTAGAACTGAAACTGAATTATCACACTTACATAAGTATTCAGACCCTTTACTCAGTACTTTGTTGAAGCACCTTTGGCAGTGATTACAGCCTCAAGTCTTCTTGGGTATGACGCTACAAGCTTGGCACACCTGTATTTGGGGAGGTTCTCCCATTCTTCTCTGCAGATCCTCTCAAGCTCTGTCAGGTTGGATGGGGAGCGTCGCTGCACAGCTATTTTCAGGTCTCTCCAGTGATGTTCGATCAGGTTGAAGTCCGGGCTCTGGCTCGGTCACTCAAGGACATTCAGAGACTTGCCCCGAAGATGTGTGTCTTGGCTGTGTGCTTAGGTTTGTTGTCCCGTTGGAAGGTGAATCTTCGCCCCAGTCTGAGGTCCTGAGCACTCTGAAGCAGGTTTTCATCAAGGTTCTCGCTGTACTTTGCTCCGTTCATCTTTCCCACGATTCGGCCTATTCTCCCAGTCCCTGCCGAGGAAAAACATCCCCACAGCATGATGATGCCATGACGATGCTTCACCGTAGGGATGGTGCAAAGTTTCCTTCAGACATGACACTTGACATTCAGGCCGAAGAGTTCAATCTTGGTTTCATCAGACCAGAGAATCTTGTTTCTCATGGTCTGAGAGTCCTTTAGGTGCCTTTTGGCAAACTCCAAGTGGGCTGTCATGTGCCTTTTACTGACGAGTGGCTTCCGTCTGGCCACTCTACCATAAAGGCCTGATTGGTGGAGTGCTGCACAGATGGTTGTCCTGGAATGTTCTCCTATTTCCACAGAGGAACTCTGGAGCTCTGTCAGAGTGACCATCGGGTTCTTGGTCACCTCCCTGACCAAGACCCGTCTCCCCCGATTGCTCAGTTTGACCGGGCAGCCAACTGTAGGAAGAGTCTTGGTGGTTCCAAACTTCTTCCATTTAAGAATGATGGAGGCCACTGTGTTCTTGGGGGCCTTCAATGCTGCAGACGTTTTCTGGTACCCTTCCCCAGATCTGTGCCTCGACACAATTCAGTAAAGTTGTAGAAACATCTCAAGGATGATCAATGGAAACAGGGTACACCTGCGCTCAATTTTGAGTCTCATGGCAAAGGGTCTAAATAGTTATGTAAATAAGATATCTGTTTTTATTTTTAATACATTTTAATTTTATTTAGCTTTGTCATTATGTGTGTAGATTGATGAGGATTTTTTTTATTCAATCCATTTTAGAATATGTTATATATGTCATGACTCTCCTGTGACGATCTGAAGGATCAGGTTACAGTGGGTCCTCTCTCCAGCATGCTCTCTCTCCTAGAGGGGGAATGTCATGACTCTCCTGTGATGATCTGAAGGATCAGGTTACAGTGGGTCCTCTCTCCAGCGTGCTCTCTCGTAGAGGGGGGGTGGGGGAGTGGGAAGTCAGCTGTTTTATGATCAATCATAAAATACGCTGCCTCTATGCTCTGTAGTGTTCGAGGTTGGAATGTAAACTGTAGAACACAGAGAGACCCTTGGACATCAAAAGTTGGAATAATTAAACAATATTTCTAATTTTGAGAATGTGGGAATGGTCCGCGGACACTTAATGGACAGTCATGACGAGTGTGTTTCATTTGGTGATCTCATGAAGGACAGGAAACACACATCATCAGAGACTCTCTGATGAACTTAAAGTGTACATTTCCCAGCTGTCAGGTTTACATCTAGATGTTGGATAAAATGAATGAGTAAATATTAAACTATTTGTGAGAAGATGTAATGTGATGTTTTAACTAGTCAGTGGCCACGCCCCAGGGAGGCCAAACATTACATCAGGTGTCATGGAATCGCCCTTTTTTCCACAGAGTATAAAACCACTTCCTACAAAATGTACATTAAGTCAGAGAACGCCGGGACGGAGTCCCCACGTTGTAATGGCTACAATTCTATAGAACATTAGACTATACAACGTGTAGTTTTGGCTACACGGCTGGAAATGGTTAAACTCTGAGACTATCGATCAGAACCATAGCAAATCCTAGACGTATAATTACTAATCTGCAGCTGGAAATTACGTAAGTCTAGTACGAGAATACCGACAACCGCGGAAGCATCTATTCTATGCAACGACCATCTGTACGCCTGACATATCCATTACAACAGATACTATCCAGAGGCGCCGCAGAGAAAGCTACAACTACGAAAGACATTGTGACTTCTGGGACTTACTACCCAGAGACTCTCTGATGAACTGAACTCTCCAGCAGACGGACACGCGTTTCCAACAGAGAAGACAACAACGACATACGGGCGTAAATATATACATTGCAATTATTTTCGAATGAGCGGCCGTTCATGTGCAAAGGATTAGCATTTCAATTAATATAATTATAGACTGTGTGTAGTGAATCCATTTTGTCTTTCCCACCCCTTTCCCTTCTCTACCAAGCCATCATATCGGCTTCAGCCGCTAAGGACTTTTTCTTTGTATCATGCAGTATGTCAAGGTGTGTGCGTACTAGTAGCGAAATCAGGTGCAGGAGAGCAGAGATTGTGAACAGGCGCACACTTTATTGAGGCAAAAGTGAAAAATGCGCAAAACAGTCACAAGAATTATGTTTATCAATAAACATCTTTGTGAAATACCACGGAAAAAACAAACCAGTCTGACGCGTCAGCAACAAACACGTAACACAAACAATCTCACACAAAGACACGATGGAGACAGAGGAATAAATACATGTAGATTGATTGGGAAATGAAAACCAGGTGTGCAGGGAACAAGACAAAACAAATGGATACATGAAAAATGGAGCGGCGATGGCTAGAAAGCAGGTGACGTCGACCGCCGGTGACGCCGCCCGAACAAGGAGAGGAGCCGACTTCGGAAGTCGTGACACCCAAATATCTACTGTTGGTTTGTTATGTAATTCTGTGAGATTATTTAGTTAGTTAGTAAATAAATTATTAAGTTAATTTGTATATCGCTGGTTCATCATTTAGGCTAGGGTTCGTGCAGATATCCAAGGGTTTGTGACATTCAGTAACGAGAACTAATGAGGTAATAATACATTAATGAGAATGACTAATCGATAAGATAATAAAATATCTGAAGAGTTATATTCGGGAAATTGACACTATAAACACATTTTTTTCCGTGGTGCCCCGACTTCCTAGTTAATTAAAGTTACATGATTAGTTTAATCGCATAATTAAATTACACATAGAGAATTGATTTGATAAAATAACAGTCTTCACATTTAATGATAGTCACAGACACGACAGCTGTAACGTAACAAAATGTGGAAAAGGGGAAGGGGTCTGAATACTTTCCGAATGCACCATATTACCCAGCATCCTTTACTCCTGTTCCCCTACTGTGGCTCTTCTGTTCAAGGACATAATTCCGTTTCACCAATTACAATACTTTTAAAGTCTCTGCCAAAGTCACCTCAAACCTGTGCCATGTCTTACCAAACAAACGAATGCTATTATTCTGTGTCTAACTTTGTGTGTTTTCCCACATTTTTTACTTCATCCCACTAGTAGGCTTTTTGAATCAAACCAACCTCTGCTGCCTCACATTTACCTAGTTTACAGACTCTCTTCACCCCAAAACATCACCCGCTTTCAAGCCCTTTCCTTCAGTTAATATTAACAGCACCTTGCTCTCTACTCCTCAGTGGTGAGAAGTGGAGATTATTACTTATTTGAAACCGACAGTGAAGAAGAGGAGGAAGAGATGGAGAGAAGAGAGAGCCTACAGCCTCCCAAGAAGTCAGCGTTTCAGGTGAGGAATAGAAAAACTCCAACATGTTTCTAAAGTAGTTAGCGGTATTACTGGTATGTGAAATATCATATTGTCTTTATTGTTCCGTTTAGTATAAGATCATCTGTTGCTAGTTGGAAAATGTGTAGAGACCTTGTTCTTTTTGCTCTGACACTTTCTTCAATATAATCTGATTCTGTTTTCTACTGACTCTTCCACCACCCTTTGTCCCTCCTCTTCAGCAAGCTATTGGGAAGTTTGCCTCAGCCCTTATAGCTCTGCCCAGATCTATCATTAAACTTCCAAAAGCCATCCTTCAGTATATAATCAGGGCAGCCAAGGTACAGAACAATAGATTCAGCATCTCCTCTTACCGTAGCCTGTGAGACTGTATCCTGTATCCTCAGCCTGTGTAGACTGTATCCTGTATCATCAGCATGTGTATCCTGTATCCTCAGCATGTGTAGACTGTATCCTGTGTCCTCAGGCTGTGTATCCTGTATCCTCCGCCTGTGTATCCTGTATCCTCAGCCTGTGTAGACTGTATCCTGTATCCTCAGCCTGTGTAGACTGTATCCTGTATCCTCAGCATGTATAGACTGTTTCCTGTATCCTCAGTCTGTGTAGACTGTATCCTCAGCCTGTATAGACTGTATCCTGTATCCTCAGGCTGTGTATCCTGTATCATCAGCATGTGTATCCTGTATCCTCAGCATGTGTAGACTGTATCCTGTGTCCTCAGGCTGTGTATCCTGTATCCTCCGCCTGTATATCCTGTATCCTCAGCATGTGTAGACTGTATAGTGTATCCTCCGCCTGTGTAGACTGTATCCTGTATCCTCAGCCTGTGTAGACTGTATCCTGTATCCTCAGCCTGTGTAGACTGTTTCCTGTATCCTCAGCATGTGTAGACTGTATCCTGTATCCTCAGCATGTGTAGACTGTATCCTCCGCCTGTGTATCCTGTATCCACAGCCTGTGTAGACTGTATCTTGTATCCTCAGCCTGTGTATCCTGTATCCTCAGCATGTGTAGACTGTATCCTGTATCCTCGGCCTGTGTATCCTGTATCCTCAGCATGTGTAGACTGTATCCTCAACCTGTGTAGACTGTATCCTGTATCCTCAGCCTGTGTAGACTGTATCCACAGCATGTGTAGACTGTATACTGTATCCTCAGCATGTGTAGACTGTATTCTGTATCCTCAGCCTGTGTAGACTGTATATTGTATCCTCAGCCTGTGTATCCTGTATCCTCAGCATGTGTAGACTGTATCCTGTATCCTCGGCCTGTGTATCCTGTATCCTCAGCATCTGTAGACTGTTTCCTGTATCCTCAGCCTGTGTAGACTGTATCCTGTATCCTCAGCCTGTGTAGACTGTATCCTGTATCCTCAGCCTGTGTAGACTGTATCTTGTATCCTCAGCCTGTGTATCCTGTATCCTCAGCATGTGTAGACTGTATCCTGTATCCTCAGCCTGTGTATCCTGTATCCTCAGCCTGTGTAGACTGTATCCTGTATCCTCGGCCTGTGTATCCTGTATCCTCAGCATGTGTAGACTGTATCCTGTATCCTCGGCCTGTGTATCCTGTATCCTCAGCATGTGTAGACTGTATCATGTGTCCTCAGGCTGTGTATACTGTATCCTCAGCATGTGTATCCTGTATCATCATTATGTGTAGACTGTATCCTGTATCCTCAGCATGTGTATCCTGTATCATCATTATGTGTAGACTGTATCCTGTATCCTCAGCCTGTGTATCCTGTATCATCATTATATGTAGACTGTTTCCTGTATCCTCAGCCTGTGTATACTGTATCCTGTATCCTCAGCCTGTGTAAACTGTTTCCTGTATCCTCAACATGTGTAGACTGTTTCCTGTATCCTCAGCATGTGTAGACTGTTTCCTGTATCCTCAGCATGTGTAGACTGTTCCCTGTATCCTCAGCATGTGTAGACTGTTCCCTGTATCCTCAGCATGTGTAGACTGTTTCCTGTATCCTCAGCATGTGTAGACTGTTTCCTGTATCCTCAGCATGTGTAGACTGTATCCTGTATCCTCAGCATGTGTAGACTGTTTCCTGTATCCTCAGCATGTGTAGACTGTTTCCTGTATCCTCAGCATGTGTAGACTGTATCCTGTATCCTCAGCATGTATAGACTGTGTCCTGTATCCTCAGCATGTGTAGACTGTATCCTCAATAAGTGTAGACTGTATCCTCAGCATGTGTAGACTGTATCCTGTATCCTCAGCCTGTGTATCCTGTATCCTCAGCATGTGTAGACTGTATCCTGTATCCTCAGCATGTGTAGACTGTATCCTGTATCCTCAGCATGTGTAGACTGTATCCTGTATCCTCAGCATGTGCAGACTGTTGCCTGTATCCTCAGCATGTGTAGACTGTATCCTGTATCCTCAGCCTGTGTTGCCTGTATCCTCAGCATGTGTAGACTGTATCCTGTATCCTCAGCCTGTGTATCCTGTATCCTCAGCCTGTGTTGCCTGTATCCTCAGCATGTGTAGACTGTATCCTGTATCCTCAGCCTGTGTATCCTGTATCATCAGCATGTGTAGACTGTATCCTGTATCCTCAGACTGTGTATCCTGTATCCTCAGCATGTGTAGACTGTATCCTGTATCCTCAGCATGTGTAGACTGTATCCTGTATCCTCAGCATGTGTATACTGTATCCTGTATCCTCAGACTGTGTATCCTGTATCATCAGCATATGTAGACTGTATCCTGTATCCTCAGACTGTGTATCCTGTATCCTCAGCATGTGTAGACTGTATCCTGTATCCTCAGAATGTGTAGACTGTATCCTGTATCCTCAGCATGTGTATCCTGTATCCTGTATCCTCAGCATGTGTAGACTGTATCCTGTGTCCTCAGCAGGTCTTCCCCATTTAACCTAACCCCTCTGAATCACCCCTTTGATTGGATTGACTCCTAACTTGATATCAGTGTGTGTTTCTCAAGTTTTCGCACAAATCTTCAGTCAGCATCAACAGATAGTTGGAGTTAACTTCTTATGGCTGCAAGCCCGACGTCGGTACACTTATGACAACAGCCAGCTCAAGTGCAGGGCGCGAAATTCAAAAGATATTTTTTAGAAATATTTAACTTTCACACATTAACAAGTCCAATACAGCATATGAAAGGTACACATCTTGTGAATCCAGCCAACATGTCCGATTTTTAAAATGTTTTACAGCGAAAACACCACGTATATTTATGTTAGCTCACCACCAAATACAAAAAAGGACAGACATTTTTCACAGCACAGGTAGCATGCACAAAACCAACCTAACTAACCAAGAACCAACCAAACTAACCAAGAAACAACTTCATCAGATGACAGTCTTATAACATGTTATTCAATAAATCTATGTTTTGTTCGAAAAATGTGCATATTTGAGCTATAAATCAGTTTTACATTGCAGCTACCATCACAGCTACCGTCAGAAATGGCACCGAAGCAGCCAGAGTAATTACAGACACCAACGTCAAATACCTAAATACTCATCATAAAACATTTCTGAAAAATACATGGTGTACAGCAAATGAAAGACAGGCATCTTGTGATTCCAGCCAATATTTCCGATTTCTTAAGTGTTTTACAGCGAAAACACAATATAGCATTATATTAGCTTACCACAATAGCCAGAAACACAAGCCATTCCCCAGCAGCAAAAGTTAGCGATCGTAACAAACCAGCAAAAGATATATAATTTTTGACTAACCTTGATAAGCTTCATCAGATGACAGTCCTATAACATCAGGTTATACATACACTTATGTTTTGTTCGAAAATGTGCATATTTAGAGCTGAAATCAGTGGTTATACATTGTGCTAACGTAGCATCTTTTTCCCACAACGTCCGGATATTTTTCTGGCACTCACATATTCTGACCAAATAACTATTCATAAACATAACTAAAAAATACATGTATAGGAAATGATAGATACACTAGTTCTTAATGCAATCGCCGTGTTAGAATTCTAAAAATAACTTCATTACGACATGCAGTTTACGTTATGGCGAGAGCGTGCCCAAAACCTGGCCGCAAACTACTAGTACAACATGTTCGACAGATATATGAAATAACATCATAAAATGGGTCCTACTTTTGATGATCTTTCATCAGAATGTTGTACAAGGGGTCCTTTGTCGGGAACAATCGTTGTTTGGATTTAGAATGTCCTCTTCTCCAGTCAATTAGCACGGAAAGCTAGCAAAGTAGCGCGAAGCTCTCCTTCCTGAACAAAGGCACACAACGCAACACGCCTAACGTCCCGAAAAAATTTCAATAATCTAATAAAACTATATTGAAAAAACATACTTTACGATGATATTGTCACATGTATCAAATAAAATCAAAGCCGGAGATATTAGTCGTCCATAATGACAGCTTATCAGAAGGCAAATCCAGGTCCCTTCACGCGCTCTCCAGAAAACAGGAAACTGGTGACACGTCATGCCGAGAGCTTTCATTCGACCCCAGATCAAGTTATTCACCCCATTTCTTCTCTCACTGCCTGTCGACATCTAGTGGAAGACGTATGAAGTGCATGTATACTGATATATATGAAGGGCATTTATAGGCAGGCCCTAGAACACAGCATCGATTTCAGATTTTCCACTTCCTGTCAGGAAGTTTGCTGCCAAATGAGTTCTGTTTTACTCACAGATATAATTCAAACGGTTTTAGAAACTAGAGGGTGTTTTCTATCCAATAGTAATAATAATATGCATATTGTACGAGCAAGAATTGAGTACGAGGCCGTTTGAAATGGGCACCTTTTATCCGGCTACTCAATACTGCCCCTGCAGCCCAAACAGGTTAAGCATACACATCTCAAATTAGGATCCTTGTCTTTATGTTCAAACTCTATAACATTGTGCTTCCTGTACTGTACTGTCCCAGTTTGTCTACCATGTCTGGATAACAAACTCCAAGACGGCCATGAAGAAACGAAGCAAAGAGAAGCACAAGTTCTGGAAGAGGTACACCAAGAGAGACAAACACAAAAAGGACAAGATGGATGGTGAGTGTGGGTTCTGGAAGAGGTAGACCGAGAGACAAACACAAGTTCTGAAAGAGGTAGACCAAGAGAGATAAACACACGTTCTGGAAGAGGTAGACCGAGAGACAAACACAAGTTCTGAAAGAGGTAGACCGAGAGACAAACACAAGAAGGAAGGTAAGTTAATCAGGAGTAGTGTTGTAAAAGTTTGGTAACTTTCCCAAAACGACCAGGTTTTCCAGAAACCCCGTTTGGAGGATTTCTCGATTTTCTGCTTATTCCATCCTGAGTCCAAGAGTTTTCCAACCTGGATTTGTGGAAAAACCTGTGAATTTTGGTAAAGTTGGCAGAATTGTGCAAGCCTAATCAGAAGGGTAAGCCAGACGCAGTGGTATAAAGAAGCAGACACAATATATTCTTGATTACCAGTCTATTCATTACTGTAAGTAATGTACTGTGGAGGCCTTCAACCCTATCAAAAGAGGCTTGGTTGTGAAAAGGCGGGGTGAGAGTGGGCAGCCTAGACTTGTACCCCAGAATATCTAGTAGAAAGGGTGCTTACTGCTCATACATGCACAGTAATTATAATCCAAATCTACTCTGTTATATGTGCATTAAGTTATTGTATCATTGTGTTATTCTCTGTAAGTTATTGTTTTGTAGTTATTGTTTTGTTTTGGCCTCCCGGGTGGCGCAGTGGCCTCCCGGGTGGCGCAGTGGTCTAGGGCACTGCATCGCAGTGCTAGCTGCGCCACCAGAGTCTCTGGGTTCGCGCCCAGGCTGGGCTGGGTTCGCGCCCAGGCTCTGTCGCAGCCGGCCGCAACCGGGAGGTCCGTGGGGCGACGCACAATTGGCATAGCGTCGTCCGGGTTAGGGAGAGTTTGCCGGTAGGGATATCCTTGTCTCAGTATGTATAAAAAAAATAAAAAAAATAAAAAAAAATGTATGCACTGGATAAGAGCGTCTGCTAAATGACTAAAATGTAAATGTAATTGTTTTGTTGTGTTATTGTCTAAGTTATTGTTTTGTTGTTATAGTTTTGTTGTGTTATTCTCTGTAAGTTATTGTTTTGTAGTTATTGTTTTGTTGTGTTATTGTCTAAGTTATTGTTTTGTTGTTATAGTTTTGTTGTGTTATTCACTGTAAGTTATTGTTTTGTTGTTATAGTTTTGTTGTGTTATTCACTGTAAGTTATTGTTTTGTTGTGTTATTCTCTGTAAGTTATTGTTTTGTAGTTATTGTTTTGTTGTGTTATTCTCTAAGTTATTGTTTTGTTGTGTTATTCACTGTAAGTTATTGTTTTGTTGTGTTATTCTCTAAGTTATTGTTTTGTTGTTATTGTTTTGTTGTGTTATTCACTGTAAGTTATTGTTTTGTTGTTATTGTTTTGTTGTGTTGTTCACTGTAAGTTATTGTTTTGTTGTTATTATTTTGTTGTGTTATTCTCTGTAAGTTATTGTTTTGTTGTTTTGTTGTGTTATTCTCTGTAAGTAATTGTTTTGTTGTTTTGTTGTGTTGTCCTTTGTAAGTTATTCTTTTGTGATGTTATTCTGTAGGTCATGTGACTGTAGAGTTAGGAGAGACAGAGGAGGATCAGACGGGAGGAGAGGAGGAGAAGTCTGATGGACCAGGTGGGTGCCGAAGCCCCTTTGAAATACTGTAGTATATTGAAGCAATAAGGCCTGAAGCTAAGGGCTGTTCTTACACGCAACGCAAAGTATAGCCCTTAGCCGTGGTATATTGGCCATATACCACAAACCCCCGAGGTGCCTTATTGCTATTATAAACTGGTTACCAACATAATTAGAGCAGTAAACAAGTAATTATGCGTCATAACCATGGTATATTGTCTGTTATAAACTGGGTGATTCAAGCCCTGAATGCTGATTGGTTGACAGCCGTGGTATATCAGACCGTATACCACGGGTATGACAAAACACGTATTTTTACTGCTGTAATTACATTGGTAACCGGTTTATAATTCATCACTTTAGATGAATGAACTGATTGTATATCGCTTTGACTAAGAGTGTACGGTAAATGTAACTTCTCTTTCCCACGTCCCACCAGACAACGTCTTGAAGCGAGTGTTCAACATCATCAAGTTCTCCTGGGTGTTGTTCCAGACGGCGGTGGAGAGCTTCACCAAGTGGATGAACAACGTGTGTAGAGAACACATAGACATCTCCACCGTGCTGCGTATTGAGAGATGTATGCTCACTAGAGAGGTCAAAAAGGTAGGTCTCTCTCTGTCTCTCTGTGTCTCTCTGTCTCTCTGTCTCTCTCTCTGTCTCTCTCTCTGTCTCTCTCTCTGTCTCTCTCTCTGTCTCTCTCTCTGTCTCTCTCTCTGTCTCTCTCTCTGTCTCTCTCTCTGTCTCTCTCTCTGTCTCTTTTACACACTTAGAAATAGTTACATTTGGATTTTTAATATACAACAAACTATCAAAAAAGATCCGATGCAGTAGGGATGACCAGAGGTAAGTGGAAGTGGCAAGATGGCGGCCTGAACACAGCTATGGAGACCACCTCAAGTTAAAAACGCGATTATTCAATATCGTTAAGTTAGACTAAATATTAGCACTACACAATCTGGTGGGTAATAGCCTTCAATCTGGATAACAACACAAAACAAATGTTAAGAGAAATGTATCAACAAATATTACGAAAACAAGCAACACCCAAACATGATAGAGAGTAAGACAGGGGAGGGAACCTATCTCAACATGACGGAGAGTAAGACAGGGGAACCTATCTCAACACGACAGAGAGTAAGACAGGGGAACCTATCTCAACACGACGGAGAGTAAGACAGGGGAGGGAACCTATCTCAACACGACGGAGAGTAAGACAGGGGAGGGAACCTATCTCAACACGACGGAGAGTAAGACAGGGGAACCTATCTCAACACGACAGAGAGTAAGACAGGGGAACCTATCTCAACACAACGGAGAGTAAGACAGGGGAACCTATCTCAACATGACAGAGAGTAAGACAGGGGAGGGAACCTATCTCAACACGACGGAGAGTAAGACAGGGGAGGGAACCTATCTCAACACGACGGAGAGTAAGACAGGGGAACCTATCTCAACACGACGGAGAGTAAGACAGGGGAACCTATCTCAACACGACGGAGAGTAAGACAGGGGAACCTATCTCAACACGACGGAGAGTAAGACAGGGGAACCCATCTCAACACGACGGAGAGTAAGACAGGGGAACCCATCTCAACACGACGGAGAGTAAGACAGGGGAACCTCTTTCAACACGACGGAGAGTAAGACAGGGGAACCTCTTTCAACACGACGGAGAGTAAGACAGGGGAACCTCTTTCAACACGACGGAGAGTAAGACAGGGGAACCTCTTTCAACACGACGGAGAGTAAGACAGGGGAACCAATTTCAACACGACGGAGAGTAAGACAGGGGAACCAATTTCAACACGACGGAGAGTAAGACAGGGGAACCTATCTCAACATGACGGAGAGTAAGACAGGGGAACCAATTTCAACATGACGGAGAGTAAGACAGGGGAACCTATCTCAACATGACGGAGAGTAAGACAGGGGAACCTATCTCAACATGACGGAGAGTAAGACAGGGGAACCTATCTCAACATGACGGAGAGTAAGACAGGGGAACCTATCTCAACATGACGGAGAGTAAGACAGGGGAACCTATCTCAACATGACGGAGAGTAAGACAGGGGAACCAATTTCAACATGACGGAGAGTAAGACAGGGGAACCAATTTCAACATGACGGAGAGTAAGACAGGGGAACCAATTTCAACATGACGGAGAGTAAGACAGGGGAACCAATTTCAACATGACGGAGAGTAAGACAGGGGAACCTATTTCAACATGACGGAGAGTAAGACAGGGGAACCTATTTCAACATGACGGAGAGTAAGACAGGGGAACCTATTTGAACATGACGGAGAGTAAGACAGGGGAACCTATTTGAACATGGCGGAGAGTAAGACAGGGGAACCTATCTCAACATGACGGAGAGTAAGAC
The DNA here is from genome assembly GCF_016432855.1 of Salvelinus namaycush. Taxonomy (NCBI): domain Eukaryota; kingdom Metazoa; phylum Chordata; class Actinopteri; order Salmoniformes; family Salmonidae; genus Salvelinus; species Salvelinus namaycush. Next base: position 53,963 of record NW_024059909.1, on the reverse strand, counting down.
AGGGGAACCTATCTCAACATGACGGAGAGTAAGACAGGGGAACCTATCTCAACATGACGGAGAGTAAGACAGGGGAACCTATCTCAACATGACGGAGAGTAAGACAGGGGAACCCATCTCAACATGACGGAGAGTAAGACAGGGGAACCTATTTCAAAACGAAAACGTGACTTCTACAGGCACAGACAGTTTAATATTTTCACCAGTGGGAATGGTAAAGGTCAAAATCGATCTGTTAAAATCAATAAATGACAAACTGGGTATACTTGAATTAGTCAGTAAGGATATAAAAGAGTTGAAGGCCTCGAGATGAGTGATGAAAAGCTGCGATATTGGAGAAAGACACAAACAAGCTAAAAGGAACAGTCAGTACGATTGAAACCAAATTATATGAACTAAAATAGGAGAACTTTGACTTGACATACAGACTAGATCCATGAGAGAGAATCTGGTACTTACAGGTATCCAGGAGAAAGAAGGAGAAGTTCCTGAATCTGTAGTTAGAGAGTTCCTCCTTACAGCGCTTCAGATTCCATGTGAAGCTATCGACAAAATCCAACTCGATTGTGTACACCGCTTCGGACAGAGAAGGCAAAGGTATGAAAGTCCAATCGTTGCCAAATTTGCTTTCTTTAAAGATCAATTAATGGTTAAAAGCCTGGGTAAAATACTCGCTGGCACGAAAACAGGCATGAATGATCAGCGTAAAGTTCTGTATCCAATATTCAAGGAAAATACATTGAAAGGGAAATGAGTAGCTCTCGTCGTCGATAAACTATATATTGATAACCAGTTGTTCAGAGACACAATGTAACGATCTTCTTCGTCTGATCGGAACAAAACGCAGCGTGGTAAGTGTTCATTGCTTTATTGAAAACTGAACACTAAATAACAAAATAAGAAAGTGAATAAACGAACATCGAAACAGTCCTGTAAGGTGCAACAACACAAAACAGAAAACAACTACCCACAAAACCAACATGGAAAATGGCAACCTAAATAGGTTCCCCAATCAGAGACAATGAGAAACAGCTGTCTCTGACGGGGAACCAATCCAGGCCACCATAAACCTACAATCACCTAGACCATACCAAAATCCCCATAGATAACCAAAAACCCTAGACAAGACAAAAACCCCAAAGCAAAATACAAAAACTAAACAAACCACCCTTGTCACACCCTGACCTAACCAAAAAATAAAGAAAACAAATATAACTAAAGTCAGGGCGTGACACACAAAGACTACTCCATGGCTATTTTAAAAATTACAAATAAGGAAACACACAATTCTAGCCCGGTTATGGATTGTAATAACACAACAAAAAATATAGATTTTCTGTCTATCTTCAAAGCTAACTAATTGGAAGACAAAAGCACTAATTCAACATGGTGGAGATTAAAAACTCAGTAAACAGAAGTATGTGTGGTGTGGTTTGTGTTTTTTGGTGTTTGGGAAAGTGTAGTGTTGAGTGAGGAAGGAAATGGTTTCATATCCCAGAACCAATGTATGTCTGGGAGTGGGGGTGTGAGAGATTTAGGCCCATTCTGCATGGAGGAATGGGCCAAAATACCAGCAACAGTGTGTGAAAACCTTGTGAAGACTTACAGAAAACGTTTGACCTCTGTCATTGCCAACAAAGGGTATATAACAAAGTGTTGGGATAAACTTTTGTTATTGACCAAATACTTATTTTCCACCATAATTTGCAAATAAATTCATAAAAAATCCTACAATGTGATTTTCTGGATTTTTTTTCTTCTCATTTTGTCTGTCATAGTTGAAGTGTACCTATGATGAAAATTACAGGCCTCTCTCATCTTTTTAAGTGGGAGAACTTGCACAATTGGTGGCTGACTAAATACTTTTTTGCCCCACTGTATATATATATATATATATATTTACCCCCAAAAATATATGGGGGTTTGGAAATGATGCAGACAATTACATTGATGGAGGCAACAATCTATCTGCAATATTAAAGATGATCCACCCCTTAAAAAAACACAAAACGATCAAAATAGAGAATCAGTGACTATCTTGATCCTAACCATCAAACCCTAGAGGGTAACATCCTGTCCAGAGTCAGTATCCATGTGTTTTACCAGAAGCAGATCAATCAATGACAACATATATAACCTATATGTAACCTATATTAATGTATAACTCCCCCTGCAGGGTAATGTCCCGTCCAGAGACAGTATCCATGTGTACTACCAGAAGCAGATCAATCAATGACAACATATATAACCTATATGTAACCTATATTAATGTATAACTCCCCCTGCAGGGTAATGTCCCGTCCAGAGACAGTATCCACGTGTTTTACCAGAAGCAGATCAATCAATGACAACATATATAACCTATATGTAACCTATATTAATGTATAACTCCCCCTGCAGGGTAATGTCCCGTCCAGAGACAGTATCCACGTGTTTTACCAGAAGCAGATCAATCAATGACAACATATATAACCTATATGTAACCTATATTAATGTATAACTCCCCCTGCAGGGTAATGTCCCGTCCAGAGACAGTATCCACGTGTACTACCAGAAGCAGATTCGTATGTACATGTCGCAGGGCTCCAGTCTGGACCGGCTCATTGACGAGGACAGTGTGTCGTGGTCTCACAGGGTCCGTAGAAGGAGAGGTAGCTATCATATGGAGAGCCAGGACTCCATTGTATCTATGGCCTCCAGGGATAGTTTATCCAGGTAAGCAGGGTTGGCATGGTTACTTTCTAAATGTAATCCGTTACAGTTACTAGTTACCTGTCCAAAATTGTAATCTGATTACATTCGGTTACTTTTAGATGACTTTCCCCTTAAGAGGCATTAGAAGAAGACACCAAATGTATATGTTACCAATTGAAACACATCTATTGCATGATAAATCAATATTAAAGTTGACATAACTGGCCATATATGGATGTTAAATTTGACTTTATGGGTTATGTAGGCTTCTTCGCACCTTTTAGGGACCTTTAACAGAATGTGACTGGCAGAACGGGTGTTGTATGTGGAGGATGAGGGCTGCAGTAGATATCTCAGATAGGGGAGGGTGAGGCCTAAGAGGGTTTTATAAATAAGCATCAACCAGTGGGTCTTGTGACGGGTATATAGAGATGACCAGTTTAGAGTGTATAGAGTGCAGTGATGTGTCCTATGAGGAGCATTGGTGGCAAATCTGATGGACAAATGGTAAAGAACATCTAGCCACTCGAGAGCACCCTTACCTGCCGATCTATACATTACGTCTCCGTAATCTAGCATGGCTAGGATGGTCATCTGAATCAGGGTTAGTTTGGCAGCTGGGGTGAAAGAGGAGTCCGCATTCAGTCAGCTGTATAAGGAAATAAGCAAACAGGAAACTGTTCACCCAGAGGCGGCGCTCCTAGTGGCCAGGGACTTTAATGTAGGGAAACTTGAATCAGTTTTACCTCATTTCTATCAGGCACAGGGACTATGGTGGTCTGCTTGAAACATGTTGGTATTACAGACTCAATCAGGGACATGTTGAAAATGTGAGTGAAGACACCTGCCAGTTGGTCAGCAGATGCCCGGAGTACACGTCCTGGTAATCCGTCTGGCCCCGCAGCCTGCTGTATGTTGACCTGTTTAAAGGCCTTACTCATGTCGGCTACGGAGAGCGTGATCACTCAGTTGTCCGGAACAGCTGATGCTCTCATGCATGTCTCAGTGTTGTTTGCCTCGAAGCGAGCATAGAAGTGATTTAGCTTGTCTGGTAGGCTTGTGTCACTGGGCAGATCGCGGCTGTGCTTCCCTTTGTAGTCTGTAATAGTTTGATAACATTCAGTATTAAAAATATGCAAAAATAGAGAACATTTGAAAGGCGGCAAATACTTTTTCACGGCACTGTATCTTCGAGAGACCGAGTAGAGTGGTTGAGATATCCTATAATTGCATTCTATATGTAATTATACTGCTTGATCAGTATCTTCAGCATGAGGGAGGAGGATACAGGCTGAGAGATGAGGAATCACATTCTACATCAGGCCATAACCTCCCCACCAACTTTACCATTTGGAAACTTCCGCATCGTTAGCTGTGTCATGTGAACGCCATGTTGTAACCATTGTGTCATTCCACTCGTTTTATTTCTCATCTCTCCATCTCTTTATCGCATCAGTGCCTACACTGAGGCCACCATGCTGTTCTCCCGCCAAGACACGCTGGACGAGCTGGACGGAATGCCGTCAGACGTTCCTATTCCCAAAACCAGCGAGCGTGTCCGGCCCACACTCTGTAAGATTTACGGCCTAGACGCCTCCAAGTCGACTGACAGCAGCAGCAGCCAAGTGTCCAGGTGCCTGGTCCAAGCCAAAAACCTTTTCCTCAAACCTCTTATTCCTCTTCCTCTTCCTCCCCTCACACCCATGTTCTGTTAATGGGTTGCTTATTATCACCCATGTTCTGTTAATGGGTTGCTTATTATCACCCATGTTCTGTTAATGGGTTGCTTATTATCACCCATGTTCTGTTAATGGGTTGCTTATTATCACCCATGTTCTGTTAATGGGTTGCTTATTATCACCCATGTTCTGTTAATGGGTTGCTTATTATCACCCATGTTCTGTTAATGGGTTGCTTATTATCACCCATGTTCTGTTAATGGGTTGCTTATTATCACCCATGTTCTGTTAATGGGTTGCTTATTACCACCCATGTTCTGTTAATGGGTTGCTTATTATCACCCATGTTCTGTTAATGGGTTGCTTATTATCACCCATGTTCTGTTAATGGGTTGCTTATTATCACCCATGTTCTGTTAATGGGTTGCTTATTATCACCCATGTTCTGTTAATGGGTTGCTTATTATCACCCATGTTCTGTTAATGGGTTGCTTATTATCACCCATGTTCTGTTAATGGGTTGCTTATTATCACCCACGTTCTGTTAATGGGTTGCTTATTACCACCCACGTTCTGTTAATGGGTTGCTTATTATCACCCATGTTCTGTTAATGGGTTGCTTATTATCACCCATGTTCTGTTAATGGGTTGCTTATTATCACCCATGTTCTGTTAATGGGTTGCTTATTATCACCCATGTTCTGTTAATGGGTTGCTTATTATCACCCATGTTCTGTTAATGGGTTGCTTATTATCACCCATGTTCTGTTAATGGGTTGCTTATTATCACCCACGTTCTGTTAATGGGTTGCTTATTATCACCCATGTTCTGTTAATGGGTTGCTTATTATCACCCATGTTCTGTTAATGGGTTGCTTATTATCACCCATGCTGTTAATGGGTTGCTTATTATCACCCATGTTCTGTTAATGGGTTGCTTATTATCACCCATGTTCTGTTAATGGGTTGCTTATTATCACCCATGTTCTGTTAATGGGTTTCCTTATCATTCTCATCATTATATGTGGTTTGTTTCTGTTCCTCAAACTTCACAAACTATTGTCAATATGATTATTTTGATTAATAGGATTATTCCCTTCACGTTGAATACGATGTCAGTTTGTCATGTCTTTCTGTTCTCTCAACTACACAATGATACATTGGGCTGTTGAGTGAGTGTCACTCAAATACTCTCAACTGTGTGAATACAGTACTGAGGAGTAACCAGTGACTGTGTGAATACAGTACTGAGGAGTAACCAGTGACTGTGTGAATACAGTACTGAGGAGTAACCAGTGACTGTGTGAATACAGTACTGAGGAGTAACCAGTGACTGTGTGAATACAGTACTGAGGAGTGACAGTAACCAGTAAATGGGTGAATACAGTACTGAGGAGTGACAGTAACCAGTAAATGGGTGAATACAGTACTGAACATTGACAGTAACCAGTAACTGTGTGAATACAGTACTGAGGAGTAACCAGTGACTGTGTGAATACAGTACTGAGGAGTGACAGTAACCAGTAAATGGGTGAATACAGTACTGAGGAGTAACCAGTGACTGTGTGAATACAGTACTGAGGAGTGACAGTAACCAGTAAATGGGTGAATACAGTACTGAGGAGTGACAGTAACCAGTAAATGGGTGAATACAGTACTGAACATTGACAGTAACCAGTAACTGTGTGAATACAGTACTGAGGAGTGACAGTAACCAGTAAATGTGTGAATACAGTACTGAGGAGTGACAGTAACCAGTAACTGTGTGAATACAGTACTGAGGAGTGACAGTAACCAGTACCTGTGTGAATATAGTACTGAGGAGTGACAGTAACCAGTGACTGTGTGTATACAGTACTGAGGAGTGACAGTAACCAGTAAATGGGTGAATACAGTACTGAACATTGACAGTAACCAGTAACTGTGTGAATACAGTACTGAGGAGTGACAGTAACCAGTAAATGTGTGAATACAGTACTGAGGAGTGACAGTAACCAGTAACTGTGTGAATACAGTACTGAGGAGTGACAGTAACCAGTACCTGTGTGTATACAGTACTGAGGAGTGACAGTAACCAGTACCTGTGTGAATACAGTACTGAGGAGTGACAGTAACCAGTGACTGTGTGAATACAGTACTGAGGAGTGACAGTAACCAGTAAATGGGTGAATACAGTACTGAACATTGACAGTAACCAGTAACTTTGTGAATACAGTACTGAGGAGTGACAGTAACCAGTACATGTGTGAATACAGTACTGAGGAGTGACAGTAACCAGTAACTGTATGAATACAGTACTGAACATTGACAGTAACCAGTAACTGTGTGAATACAGTACTGAGGAGTGACAGTAACCAGTAACTTTGTGAATACAGTACTGAGGAGTAACCAGTGACTGTGTGAATACAGTACTGAACATTGACAGTAACCAGTACCTGTGTGAATACAGTACTGAGGAGTGACAGTAACCAGTACCTGTGTGTATACAGTACTGAGGAGTGACAGTAACCAGTAACTGTGTGAATACAGTACTGAACATTGACAGTAACCAGTAACTTTGTGAATACAGTACTGAACATTGACAGTAACCAGTACCTGTGTGAATACAGTACTGAGGAGTGACAGTAACCAGTAACTGTGTGAATACAGTACTGAGGAGTAACCAGTGACTGTGTGAATACAGTACTGAGGAGTGACAGTCTGTCTGTCTGTCTGTCTGTCTGTCTGTCTGTCTGTCTGTCTGTCTGTCTGTCTGTCTGTCTGTCTGTCTGTCCCCCACAGCGAGGCGACTCAGTGCATCACTCTCTACTCACGGCAAGGCACCAATGACACCATCGAGGAGGTGGAGGACGAACAGGACCAGGGGGAGGACAGGCAGAACGAACTCTTGGGACCCTCACAACCGGAGGCAGAGAGTGCTGAGGGAAGCCCCTGGTGGAGTGGTGGTGGTGGAGTGACCACCGAGGAGGAGGAGAGGGACCAAGGACAGTGGGATTCATGGGGGACTCCAGGCCCAAGGGAGGTCCCCTCCTTCAGGGTAGACGGTCCAACTTCGACCCTCCTGGCCCTTCGATCAGGGTCCCAGGACTGTACCACTGACAGTGACGATGGGGGTGTCCGGCAAGAGTACCGGAACACAGAGGAGCGAGACCGGGCGGGTCAGCTGGACACTTCGGACACTGACGTGCCTTCCAGCTACAACAAGGTTGGTTCTCTATGTCCCTTGTCACTCTGAGCCGGTTTCCATTCTAGATTTATTCCTTCTAGGGAGTTTTTCCTGGCCCCTGCTTTCACTTCTGCTTTGCTTTCTTTTTGGGGTCGTGCCGGGTTACTGTAAAACACTTTGTGACAACTGCTCATGTTAAAACGGCTTTATAAAATACATTTGATTGATTGATTGATAATTTGATTGCTCACACGATAGCCCTTGGTAATTGTATAATGAAAAGTGTAAACTAAATGAATTATTATTATTTTTTGTCATGAAGTCGGTGAGCTTCGACCGGCTGGAGGTGAGTGAGGATGACAGCGACAGGGACGATAAGAGGATGATGGCGATGACCCCAGACACCAGCCGGTCTAACTATCTGGACGACCCCTTGCTGCCCTCGCTGACCACTGAGCTGACCGCCAGCGAACTGCTGCTTAACAAGTAAGTGGACGAGACACACTGATGTCTAATTCTAGTTATGTAGATCTAATCTACAGAGTGGAATTGAGTCCCAAACCTTATTTGTTGAACTGTGGAACATCTTGGTGGGTTAACACATTCTGCAGCATATCTAAAATGTCCTTATTAATGTCCTTAGTGGTAATGACCTCCCATCTCATCTGATCCATACTGCAAATCATCTCTTTTCTGTGACAAACTTTTTTTTAAATATATATTAAAGGGTTTATTTTAATTATTGACCAGAGACATACAATACCAGATGGTTCAGCTAAGACCAGAGACATACAGTACCAGATGGTTCAGCTAAGACCAGAGACATACAGTACCAGATGGTTCAGCTAAGACCAGAGACATACAGTACCAGATGGTTCAGCTAAGACCAGAGACGTACAGTACCAGATGGTTCAGCTAAGACCAGAGACATACAGTACCAGATGGTTCAGCTAAGACCAGAGACGTACAGTACCAGATGGTTCAGCTAAGACCAGAGACATACAGTACCAGATGGTTCAGCTAAGACCAGAGACATACAGTACCAGATGGATCAGCTAAGACCAGAGACATACAGTACCAGATGGTTCAGCTAAGACCAGAGACATACAGTACCAGATGGTACAGCTAAGACCAGAGACATACAGTACCAGATGGTTCAGCTAAGACCAGAGACATACAGTACCAGATGGTTCAGCTAAGACCAGAGACATACAGTACCAGATGGTTCAGCTAAGACCAGAGACATACAGTACCAGATGGTTCAGCTAAGACCAGAGACATACAGTACCAGATGGTTCAGCTAAGACCAGAGACATACAGTACCAGATGGTTCAGCTAAGACCAGAGACATACAGTACCAGATGGTACAGCTAAGACCAGAGACATACAGTACCATATGGTTCAGCTAAGACCAGAGACATACAGTACCAGATGGTTCAGCTAAGACCAGAGACATACAGTACCAGATGGTTCAGCTAAGACCAGAGACATACAGTACCAGATGGTTCAGCTAAGACCAGAGACATACAGTACCAGATGGTTCAGCTAAGACCAGAGACATACAGTACCAGATGGTTCAGCTAAGACCAGAGACATACAGTACCAGATGGTTCAGCTAAGACCAGAGACATACAGTACCAGATGGTTCAGCTAAGACCAGAGACATACAGTACCAGATGGTTCAGCTAAGACCAGAGACATACAGTACCAGATGGATCAGCTAAGACCAGAGACATACAGTACCAGATGGTTCAGCTAAGACCAGAGACATACAGTACCAGATGGTACAGCTAAGACCAGAGACATACAGTACCAGATGGTTCAGCTAAGACCAGAGACATACAGTACCAGATGGTTCAGCTAAGACCAGAGACATACAGTACCAGATGGTTCAGCTAAGACCAGAGACATACAGTACCAGATGGTTCAGCTAAGACCAGAGACATACAGTACCAGATGGTTCAGCTAAGACCAGAGACATACAGTACCAGATGGTTCAGCTAAGACCAGAGACATACAGTACCAGATGGTTCAGCTAAGACCAGAGACATACAGTACCAGATGGTTCAGCTAAGACCAGAGACATACAGTACCAGATGGATCAGCTAAGACCAGAGACATACAGTACCAGATGGTTCAGCTAAGACCAGAGACATACAGTACCAGATGGTTCAGCTAAGACCAGAGACATACAGTACCAGATGGTACAGCTAAGACCAGAGACATACAATACCAGATGGTTCAGCTAAGACCAGAGACGTACAGTACCAGATGGTACAGCTAAGACCAGAGACATACAGTACCAGATGGTTCAGCTAAGACCAGAGACGTACAGTACCAGATGGTTCAGCTAAGACCAGAGACGTACAGTACCAGATGGTTCAGCTAAGACCAGAGACGTACAGTACCAGATGGTTCAGCTAAGACCAGAGACGTACAGTACCAGATGGTTCAGCTAAGACCAGAGACGTACAGTACCAGATGGTTCAGCTAAGACCAGAGACGTACAGTACCAGATGGTTCAGCTAAGACCAGAGACGTACAGTACCAGATGGTTCAGCTAAGACCAGAGACGTACAGTACCAGATGGTTCAGCTAAGACCAGAGACGTACAGTACCAGATGGTTCAGCTAAGACCAGAGACGTACAGTACCAGATGGTTCAGCTAAGACCAGAGACATACAGTACCAGATGGTACAGCTAAGACCAGAGACGTACAGTACCAGATGGTTCAGCTAAGACCAGAGACATACAGTACTAGATGGTTCAGCTAAGACCAGAGACATACAGTACCAGATGGTTCAGCTAAGACCAGAGACATACAGTACCAGATGGTACAGCTAAGACCAGAGACATACAGTACCAAATGGATCAGCTAAGACCAGAGACATACAGTACCAGATGGTTCAGCTAAGACCAGAGACATACAGTACCAGATGGTTCAGCTAAGACCAGAGACATACAGTACCAGATGGTACAGCTAAGACCAGAGACATACAGTACCAGATGGTTCAGCTAAGACCAGAGACATACAATACCAGATGGTTCAGCTAAGACCAGAGACATACAGTACCAGATGGTTCAGCTAAGACCAGAGACATACAGTACCAGATGGTTCAGCTAAGACCAGAGACGTACAGTACCAGATGGTTCAGCTAAGACCAGAGACGTACAGTACCAGATGGTTCAGCTAAGACCAGAGACATACAGTACCAGATGGTTCAGCTAAGACCAGAGACGTACAGTACCAGATGGTTCAGCTAAGACCAGAGACATACAGTACCAGATGGTTCAGCTAAGACCAGAGACATACAGTACCAGATGGATCAGCTAAGACCAGAGACATACAGTACCAGATGGTTCAGCTAAGACCAGAGACATACAGTACCAGATGGTACAGCTAAGACCAGAGACATACAGTACCAGATGGTTCAGCTAAGACCAGAGACATACAGTACCAGATGGTTCAGCTAAGACCAGAGACATACAGTACCAGATGGTTCAGCTAAGACCAGAGACATACAGTACCAGATGGTTCAGCTAAGACCAGAGACATACAGTACCAGATGGTTCAGCTAAGACCAGAGACATACAGTACCAGATGGTTCAGCTAAGACCAGAGACATACAGTACCAGATGGTACAGCTAAGACCAGAGACATACAGTACCATATGGTTCAGCTAAGACCAGAGACATACAGTACCAGATGGTTCAGCTAAGACCAGAGACATACAGTACCAGATGGTTCAGCTAAGACCAGAGACATACAGTACCAGATGGTTCAGCTAAGACCAGAGACATACAGTACCAGATGGTTCAGCTAAGACCAGAGACATACAGTACCAGATGGTTCAGCTAAGACCAGAGACATACAGTACCAGATGGTTCAGCTAAGACCAGAGACATACAGTACCAGATGGTTCAGCTAAGACCAGAGACATACAGTACCAGATGGTTCAGCTAAGACCAGAGACATACAGTACCAGATGGTTCAGCTAAGACCAGAGACATACAGTACCAGATGGTTCAGCTAAGACCAGAGACATACAGTACCAGATGGATCAGCTAAGACCAGAGACATACAGTACCAGATGGTTCAGCTAAGACCAGAGACATACAGTACCAGATGGTACAGCTAAGACCAGAGACATACAGTACCAGATGGTACAGCTAAGACCAGAGACATACAGTACCAGATGGTTCAGCTAAGACCAGAGACATACAGTACCAGATGGTTCAGCTAAGACCAGAGACATACAGTACCAGATGGTTCAGCTAAGACCAGAGACATACAGTACCAGATGGTTCAGCTAAGACCAGAGACATACAGTACCAGATGGTTCAGCTAAGACCAGAGACATACAGTACCAGATGGTTCAGCTAAGACCAGAGACATACAGTACCAGATGGATCAGCTAAGACCAGAGACATACAGTACCAGATGGTTCAGCTAAGACCAGAGACATACAGTACCAGATGGTTCAGCTAAGACCAGAGACATACAGTACCAGATGGTACAGCTAAGACCAGAGACATACAATACCAGATGGTTCAGCTAAGACCAGAGACGTACAGTACCAGATGGTACAGCTAAGACCAGAGACGTACAGTACCAGATGGTTCAGCTAAGACCAGAGACGTACAGTACCAGATGGTTCAGCTAAGACCAGAGACGTACAGTACCAGATGGTTCAGCTAAGACCAGAGACGTTCAGTACCAGATGGTTCAGCTAAGACCAGAGACGTACAGTACCAGATGGTTCAGCTAAGACCAGAGACGTACAGTACCAGATGGTTCAGCTAAGACCAGAGACGTACAGTACCAGATGGTTCAGCTAAGACCAGAGACATACAGTACCAGATGGTTCAGCTAAGACCAGAGACGTACAGTACCAGATGGTTCAGCTAAGACCAGAGACGTACAGTACCAGATGGTTCAGCTAAGACCAGAGACGTACAGTACCAGATGGTTCAGCTAAGACCAGAGACGTACAGTACCAGATGGTACAGCTAAGACCAGAGACGTACAGTACCAGATGGTTCAGCTAAGACCAGAGACATACAGTACTAGATGGTTCAGCTAAGACCAGAGACATACAGTACCAGATGGTTCAGCTAAGACCAGAGACATACAGTACCAGATGGTACAGCTAAGACCAGAGACATACAGTACCAGATGGATCAGCTAAGACCAGAGACATACAGTACCAGATGGTTCAGCTAAGACCAGAGACATACAGTACCAGATGGTTACAGCTAAGACCAGAGACATACAGTACCAGATGGTACAGCTAAGACCAGAGACATACAGTACCAGATGGTTCAGCTAAGACCAGAGACATACAGTACCAGATGGTTCAGCTAAGACCAGAGACATACAGTACCAGATGGTTCAGCTAAGACCAGAGACATACAGTACCAGATGGTTCAGCTAAGACCAGAGACATACAGTACCAGATGGTACAGCTAAGACCAGAGACATACAGTACCAGATGGTACAGCTAAGACCAGAGACATACAGTACCATATGGTTCAGCTAAGACCAGAGACATACAATACCAGATGGTTCAGCTAAGACCAGAGACATACAGTACCAGATGGTACAGCTAAGACCAGAGACATACAGTACCAGATGGTTCAGCTAAGACCAGAGACATACAGTACCAGATGGTTCAGCTAAGACCAGAGACGTACAGTACCAGATGGTTCAGCTAAGACCAGAGACGTACGGTACCAGATGGTTCAGCTAAGACCAGAGACGTACAGTACCAGATGGTTCAGCTAAGACCAGAGACGTACAGTACCAGATGGTTCAGCTAAGACCAGAGACGTACAGTACCAGATGGTTCAGCTAAGACCAGAGACGTACAGTACCAGATGGTTCAGCTAAGACCAGAGATGTACAGTACCAGATGGTACAGCTAAGACCAGACACATACAGTACCAGATGGATCAGCTAAGACCAGAGACGTACAGTACCAGATGGTTCAGCTAAGACCAGAGACATACAGTACCAGATGGTACAGCTAAGACCAGAGACATACAGTACCAGATGGTTCAGCTAAGACCAGAGACATACAGTACCAGATGGTACAGCTAAGACCAGAGACATACAGTACCAGATGGATCAGCTAAGACCAGAGACATACAGTACCAGATGGTTCAGCTAAGACCAGAGACATACAGTACCAGATGGTTCAGCTAAGACCAGAGACATACAGTACCAGATGGTTCAGCTAAGACCAGAGACATACAGTACCAGATGGTTCAGCTAAGACCAGAGACATACAGTACCAGATGGTTCAGCTAAGACCAGAGACATACAGTACCAGATGGTTCAGCTAAGACCAGAGACGTACAGTACCAGATGGTTCAGCTAAGACCAGAGACATACAGTACCAGATGGTTCAGCTAAGACCAGAGACATACAGTATCATATGGTTCAGCTAAGACCAGAGACATACAGTTCCAGATGGTTCAGCTAAGACCAGAGACATACAGTTCCAGATGGTTCAGCTAAGACCAGAGACATACAGTACCAGATGGTTCAGCTAAGACCAGAGACATACAGTTCCAGATGGTTCAGCTAAGACCAGAGACATACAGTTCCAGATGGTTCAGCTAAGAACAGAGACATACAGTACCAGATGGTTCAGCTAAGACCAGAGACATACAGTACCAGATGGTTCAGCTAAGACCAGAGACATACAGTACCAGATTGTTCAGCTAAGACCAGAGACATACAGTACCAGATGGTACAGCTAAGACCAGAGACATACTGTACCAGATGGTTCAGCTAAGACCAGAGACATACAGTACCAGATGGTACAGCTAAGACCAGAGACATACAGTACCAGATGGATCAGCTAAGACCAGAGACATACAGTACCAGATGGTTCAGCTAAGACCAGAGACATACAATACCAGATGGTTCAGCTAAGACCAGAGACATACAGTACCAGATGGTTCAGCTAAGACCAGAGACATACTGTACCAGATGGTTCAGCTAAGACCAGAGACATACAGTACCAGATGGTTCAGCTAAGACCAGAGACATACAGTACCAGATGGTTCAGCTAAGACCAGAGACATACAGTACCAGATGGTTCAGCTAAGACCAGAGACATACAGTACCAGATGGTTCAGCTAAGACCAGAGACATACAGTACCAGATGGTTCAGCTAAGACCAGAGACATACAGTACCAGATGGTTCAGCTAAGACCAGAGACATACAGTACCAGATGGTTCAGCTAAGACCAGAGACATACAGTACCAGATGGTTCAGCTAAGACCAGAGACATACAGTACCAGATGGTTCAGCTAAGACCAGAGACATACAGTACCAGATGGTTCAGCTAAGACCAGAGACATACAGTACCAGATGGATCAGCTAAGACCAGAGACATACAGTACCAGATGGTTCAGCTAAGACCAGAGACATACAGTACCAGATGGTACAGCTAAGACCAGAGACATACAGTACCAGATGGTTCAGCTAAGACCAGAGACATACAATACCAGATGGTTCAGCTAAGACCAGAGACATACAGTACCAGATGGTTCAGCTAAGACCAGAGACATACAGTACCAGATGGTTCAGCTAAGACCAGAGACATACAGTACCAGATGGTTCAGCTAAGACCAGAGACATACAGTACCAGATGGTTCAGCTAAGACCAGAGACATACAGTACCAGATGGTTCAGCTAAGACCAGAGACATACAGTACCAGATGGTTCAGCTAAGACCAGAGACATACAGTACCAGATGGTTCAGCTAAGACCAGAGACATACAGTACCAGATGGTTCAGCTAAGACCCCCCCCCCCCCGCCCTCTCTCCCCCCCACCCTCTCTCTCCCCCCCCCGCCCTCTCCCCCACGCTCCCCCCCCCCCGCCCTCTCTCCCCTTCCATCAGGATGTTCCATGATGAGGAGTTAAAGCGGTCGGAGCGGTTCTATGTGGACCAGCCCCTGGCGCTCCAGCTGGTCTATGCCCTGTATAACATGCTGATGACCCACTCTGAGATGGTGTGTTACCTAGTCATCATCCTCAACAACATGCTGTCAGCCTCCTGTATCACCCTGGTCCTCCCCATCCTCATCTTCCTCTGGGCCATGCTGTCGGTACCTAGACCCAGTAAGAGGTTCTGGATGACCGCCATCGTTTATACCGAGGTAATGTAGCGCTGCATCCCAAACCAGTACCCTATTCCCTATTTAGTACACTACTTTTAGCCAGGGGTCCAATTTGGGACACAGGCCTAGATAATAATGTATACTGCAATATGCGACATAGAACTACTGCACTTTAAACACATTACACTGCTATAGTCTATGACAGACGTTGGTCCCACGGCCGAGTTAGAGGTTTTGGAAGACCTTCATTGTACACTGGGGATGCTATGCTATGGGATGTTATGCTATGGGATGCTATGCTATGGGATGCTATGGGATGTTAAGCTATGGGATGCTATGCTATGGGATGTTATGCTATGGGACGCTATGCTATGGAATGCTATGCTATGGGATGCTATACTATGGGATGCTATGCTATGGGATGCTATACTATGGGATGCTATGCTATGGGATGCTATGCTATGGGATACTATGCTATGGGATGCTATGCTATGGGATGCTATGCTATGGGACGCTATGCTATGGGATGCTATACTATGGGATGCTATACTATGGGATGCTATGCTATGGGATGCTATGCTATGGGATGCTATGTTATATAGAAGTATTAATTTAATATAATGTAAATGCAGGTACTTTCTATGATTGTTTACAGGTATTACAGTCCTTTAGATGAATATGTATTGTCTATGACCCTACACAATGAGTGACTCTAAATTAACACAAAGATCATGATACTCATCTCTAAGGAAGCCCCTGAAGAAAAATACAATCTTTCTGGTGATATAATCCCAGATATAATCTCAGACTATTTACATTTTACATTTGACATTTTAGTCATTCAGCAGACGCTCTTATTCAGAGTGATTTACAGTCATTGCATTAATCTGAAGAACAGTCAGTTCATTAATCTGAAGAACAGTCAGTCATTAATCTGAAGAACAGTCAGTTCATTAATCTTAAGAACAGTTAGTTTATTAATCTGAAGAACAGTCAGTTTATTAATCTGAAGAACAGTCAGTCATTAATCTGAAGAACAGTCAGTTCATTAATCTGAAGAACAGTCAGTTCATTAATCTGAAGAACAGTCACTTCATTCATCTGAAGAACAGTCAGTTCATTAATCTGAAGAACAGTCAGTCATTAATCTGAAGAACAGTCAGTTCATTAATCTGAAGAACAGTCAGTTCATTAATCTAAAGAACAGTCAATTCATTAATCTGAAGAACAGTCAGTTCATTAATCTGAAGAACAGTCAGTCATTAATCTGAAGAACAGTCAGTTCATTAATCTGAAGAACAGTCAGTTCATTAATCTGAAGAACAGTCAGTTCATTCATCTGAAGAACAGTCAGTCATTAATCTGAAGAACAGTCAGTTCATTCATCTGAAGAACAGTCAGTTCATTCATCTGAAGAACAGTCAGTCATTAATCTGAAGAACAGTCAGTTCATTAATCTGAAGAACAGTCAGTTCATTAATCTGAAGAACAGTCAATTCATTCATCTGAAGAACAGTCAGTTCATTCATCTGAAGAACAGTCAATCCATTAATCTGAAGAACAGTCAATTCATTAATCTGAAGAACAGTCAGTTCATTAATCTGAAGAACAGTCAGTTCATTAATCTGAAGAACAGTCAGTTCATTAATCTGAAGAACAGTCAGTTCATTAATCTGAAGAACAGTCAGTTCATTAATCTGAAGAACAGTCACTTCATTCATCTGAAGAACAGTCAGTTCATTCATCTGAAGAACGGTCAGTCATTAATCTGAAGAACGGTCAGTCATTAATCTGAAGAACAGTCAGTTCATTAATCTGAAGAACAGTCAGTTCATTAATCTGAAGAACAGTCAATTCATTAATCTGAAGAACAGTCAATTCATTAATCTGAAGAACAGTCAGTCATTAATCTGAAGAACAGTCAGTTCATTCATCTGAAGAACAGTCAGTTCATTCATCTGAAGAACAGTCAGTCATTAATCTGAAGAACAGTCAGTTCATTCATCTCAAGAACAGTCAGTCATTAATCTGAAGAACAGTCAGTTCATTAATCTGAAGAACAGTCAGTTCATTAATCTGAAGAACAGTCAGTTCATTAATCTGAAGAACAGTCAATTCATTCATCTGAAGAACAGTCAGTTCATTCATCTGAAGAACAGTCAATCCATTCATCTGAAGAACAGTCAGTCCATTAATCTGAAGAACAGTCAGTCATTAATCTGAAGAACAGTCAGTCATTAATCTGAAGAACAGTCGGTGCATTAATCTGAAGAACAGTCAGTCCATTCATCTGAAGAACAGTCAGTCCATTAATCTGAAGAACAGTCGGTGCATTAATCTGAAGAACAGTCGGTGCATTAATCTGAAGAACAGTCGGTGCATTAATCTGAAGAACAGTCAGTCCATTCATCTGAAGAACAGTCGGTGCATTAATCTGAAGAACAGTCAATCCATTCATCTGAAGAACAGTCAGTTCATTCATTCATCTGTCCCGTGTAGCTCAGTTGGTAGAGCATGGCGCTTGCAATGCCAGGGTTGTGGGTTCGATTCCCACGGGGGGCCAGTACAAAAAAAGTATGAATGTATGTACTTGTAAGTCGCTCTGGATAAGAGCGTCTGCTAAATGACTTAAATGTAAATGTAATGTAACAGTCGGTGCATTAATCTGAAGAACAGTCAATCCATTCATCTGAAGAACAGGCAGTCCATTCATCTGAAGAACAGTCAATCCATTCATCTGAAGAACAGTCAGTCCATTCATCTGAAGAACAGTCGGTGCATTAATCTGAAGAACAGTCAGTCCATTCATCTGAAGAACAGTCAGTCCATTCATCTGAAGAACAGTCAGTCCATTCATCTGAAGTGTTTTTGCTTATTTTTTACCGTTTTTTTAACTTGGCAAGTCAATTAAGAACAAATCCTTATTTACAATACTAAGAGACAAAAGGCCTCCTGCGGGGACGGGTGGCTGGTATTAAAAATAAAAATGTAGGACAAAACACACCACGAGAAGAGAGATACCACAACATTACATAAAGAGAGACCTAAGAAAACAACACAGCATGGTAGCAACACATGACAACACAGCATGGTAGCAGCACAAACATGGTACAAACATTGTTAGGACAGACAACAGCACAAAGGGCAAGAAGGTAGAGACAACAATACATCACACAAAGCAACACAAAGCAGCCACAACTGTCAGTAAGAGAGTCCATGAGTGAGTCTTTGAATGTCGAGATGGAGTTCAAACAGTCCAGTGTTTTTTAACAGCTCATTCCAGTCGCTACCTTCAACGAACTGAAAAGACGAACGATCCAGGGATGTGGGTGCTTTGGGGACTTTTAACAGAATGTGACTGGCAGAATGGTGGTTGTATGTGGAGGATGAGGGTTGCAGTAGGTATGTCAGATAGGGGGAAGTGAGGCCTAAGAGGGTTTTGTAAATTAACATCAACCAGTGGCTTTGTGCCGGGTATACAGAGATGAGGAGTTTACAGTTTAGGAATGACGAGAGCACCCTTACCTGCCGATCTATAAATTACGTCTCCGTAATCTAGCATGGGTAAGATGGTCATCTGAATCAGGGTTAGTTTGGCAGCTGGGGTGAAAGAGGAGTGATTACGATAGAGGAAACCAAGTCTAGATTTAACCTTAGCCTGCAGCTTTGATGTATGCTGAGAGAAGGACGGTGTACCGGACGGTGGGGGGGGCAGACTTCTTACGGAACCACATGACCTTTGTCTTGAGGTGTTCAGAACAAGGTTAAGGGCAGAGAAAGCTTGTTGGACACTAAGAAAGCTTTGTTGTAGAGCGTTTAACACAAAATCCAGGGAGGGGCCAGCTGAGTATAAGACTGTATCATCTGCATATAAATGGATGAGAGAGCTTCCTACTGCCAGAGCTATGTTGTTGATGTAAATTGAGAAGAGCGTGGGGCCTAGGATCGAGCCTTGGGGTACTCCCTTGTCTCAGAGACACCAATACTCCTTAGCCGACCCATAAGAATGGAATGGTCTGCCGTATCAAAAGCTTAAAAATAGCAGCACAACATTGTGTAAAATCAAGGGCAGTGGTGACATAATTTAGGACCTTTAAGGTTATACCCCATAATGACAAAGTGAAAACATGTTTTTCGAAATTTGTGAAATGTTTTATGTTAATGAAATACAGAAATACACTATATATACAAAGGTATGTGGACACACCTTCAAATTAGTGGATTCAGCTATTTCAGCCATACCCATTGCTGACAGGTGTATAAAATCGAGCACACAGCCATGCAATCTCCATAGACAAACATTGCCAGTAGAATGGCCGTACTGAAGAGCTCAGTGACTTTCAACGTGGCACCGTCATAGGATGCCATTTTTCCAACAAGTCAGTTCGTCAAATTTCTGCTCTGCTAGAGCTGCCCCCGGTCAACTGTAAATTTGCCTTGAGGCAAATGTTTTGGCCTGGATTCTGTGTCATTGGGAATCCTACGTGTCGGAATTGTTGTTTGATGTTACATTCTGACACTGATTAAAACGTCTGACTGATGCCAGGCCAGAATTAAACATACGTATTCTCATACAATAACTGTAATACATTAAAGAGGTCAGTGGAGAAAGAACAAGGTCACTGTCATTGGCGAACGTTCAACAAATGTGATCTAATGAAGTGGGATATTCGTCAAATCTGTTTTGTTTTGTAACAGTATAAATAAGTTATGGATATCTTTGGCTGTTTTTATAATATAATATTTAGTATAATATTATAATATATAATATTATATAATATAATATTTAAAAATAGTCCTTTTCGGGGTTTCGCAAAAATGAGTGCAGAATGCTAACTCCCGTTCGTGTAAGCTGGTAGCATAGCTAGTTATATGCAAACCTGCGATGGTACTTTTTACAAGTGTAATACAGTTGATAATGACATCAACATGTATTGGGGTTGACCTCCATACCGTTATAATCTGATTTTTACCTCAACATAGTGTGAAAGACGCATAGAAACAGTAGCCTAAAATGTAGGCACATTTTTCTGGGGGGGGGGGCAATCAGGACATTCTGAATCTTTCCCTCGGAGAGGGGGGGGGGGGACGTGTGTTGCCATGGCGTTTCCATTGTTTCAGTGAAATTCGATGGGATCTCTTTACTGCCTCTATATTATTGTCGGGTTTCGTTTGCATGTCTTCTCTTCTAGGTCGCCATCGTCATCAAGTATTTCTTCCAGTTTGGCTTCTTTCCCTTCAACCAGAACCCGAAGGTGAACGGGAATAAACCCTACCACCCTCCCAACATCATCGGAGTGGAGAAGAAAGACGGATACGTCGTCTACGACCTCATACAGCTTCTGGCTCTCTTCTTCCACAGGTCCATCCTGAAGGTACGGCTGATCTAGGATCAGGTCTTCATTATCCACAGCTCTGTGATGATCTAGGATCAGGTCTTCATTATCCACAGCTCTGGGCTGATCTAGGATCAGGTTTTCATTATCCACAGCTCTGGGCTGATCTAGGATCAGGTCTTCATTATCCACAGCTCTGTGCTGATCTAGGATCAGGTCTTCATTATCCACAGCTCTGGGCTGATCTAGGATCAAGTCTTCATTATCCACAGCTCTGTGCTGATCTAGGATCAGGTCTTCATTATCCACAGCTCTGTGCTGATCTAGGATCAGGTCTTCATTATCCACAGCTCTGGGCCTGTAATTCATAAAGCGTTTCAGAGAAAGAGTGCTGATCTAGGACCAGGATCAAATGGGGCGTATTGTATGAGTGATCATACTAAACTGGGAATTTGGTTAACTGATCAAGATCAATATGATAGAACTGTTATTGTCAAATAGGTATTACTTACATCTCTCGGTCTCAGATCGTAATACAATGTGATTGTTTTGTTTCATACTCTATTGGTACCCTACCTTTCCTCTACACTCTCCCGTCGTAGTGTCATGGTCTCTGGGACGAAGACGACCGTAAGGACACCAAGAAGGAGATCCTTCGCCAGGACACCGAGTCGAAGGAAGACGAGAAGGAGAGGGACGCCACTCCCGTGCCGTCCAACCCCCGCGAGAGGAAGGGGTCGATACAGACCCTCAGGTCTATGAATCTGGGCGTGGGCACCTCCGTGGACTCTGTACACGTCCCCGTGCACTACCTCCAGCAACAGCAGCAGACCTACCAGAGAAGGAAGAGCTCCAGTGCAGGGTCTCATATCTCCCACCAGTCAGTCCACTCTGTACGCTCCAAGAGAGGTAAGGACACATTCTTTACTTGGCTACTTTATATTTACATTCTACATGTTAGTCATTTAGCAGACGCTCTTATCCAGAGCGACTTAGTGAGTGTCTTCCATTTTCATATTTCTTCGTGGGAATCGAACCCACAACCCTGGCATTGCAAGTGCCATGCACTCTATACTTTACTTTACGTGGCTACTTACTGTACTTTACGTGGCTACTTACTGTACTTTACATGGCTACTTACTGTACTTTACGTGGCTACTTACTGTACTTTACGTGGCTACTTACTGTACTTTACGTGGCTACTTACTGTACTTTAATGTATGTGGCTACTTACTGTACATTACGTGGCTACTTACTGTACTTTACGTGGCTACTTACTGTACATTACGTGGCTACTTACTGTACTTTACGTGGCTACTTACTGTACTTTACGTGGCTACTTACTGTACTTTAATGTATGTGGCTACTTACTGTACTTTACGTGGCTACTTACTGTACTTTACGTGGCTACTTACTGTACTTTACGTGGCTACTTACTGTACTTTAATGTATGTGGCTACTTACTGTACATTACGTGGCTACTTACTGTACTTTACGTGGCTACTTACTGTACATTACGTGGCTACTTACTGTACTTTACGTGGCTACTTACTGTACTTTACGTGGCTACTTACTGTACTTTAATGTATGTGGCTACTTACTGTACATTACGTGGCTACTTACTGTACTTTACGTGGCTACTTACTGTACATTACGTGGCTACTTACTGTACATTACGTGGCTACTTACTGTACTTTACGTGGCTACTTACTGTACATTACGTGGCTACTTACTGTACTTTACGTGGCTACTTACTGTACATTACGTGGCTACTTACTGTACCTTACTTTACTTGACTACTTACTGTACTTTACTTTACTTGACTACTTACTGTACTTTACTTGGCTACTTAATTTACTTGGCTACTTAATGTACTTTACTTTACTTTGCTAGGCTACTTAGTTTACTGTACTTTACTTGGCTACTTACTGTACTTTACTTGCCTACTTACTTATTTTACTTAGCTAATTAGCCACTTACTTTACAATAGGAATGGGGCCTCGCTCAATACATTTAGAGATGTAAGCTCTTTAAATCTAGCCTTTAGCTCGTTGACATGCGTTGCCATGGTTTCCCCAGGTAGCACCAACTCCAGGAACAGTAGCCGTAGAGATTGGAGTGAGGTGTCAGTGCAGCAGAAGACCAAGAAACAGCTGATCATGGAGAAACTCAAAGAACAGATGATAAAAGCCAAGACCTTCACTATCAAGAGGTGGGCTTTGTTGATTGATTGATTTATTTATTAAATGGCTATTTGTCATAAAATGTACCTAACATAATATTCTTGTACATTTGTTTTGTATTCTCTCCAGGATCATGAAGGTGTACCTGCCCATCCGTCAGTTCTTCTACAACCTGGTCCATCCAGAGTACAGCGCTTTGACAGACGTCTATGTCCTCATGTTCCTGGCCGACACCGTCGACTTCATCATCATCGTCTTCGGTTTTTCTGCTTTTGGGGTACGTATGTGTAGCTAGTCTCTTTACATTTGACATGATCTTCTCATCCCGTCAGAAACAGTCAGCAGGGTCCTGTGTGCCTCAGTCGGTAACCATGTGGTCTTAGCAACACCAAAGTTATGGGTTCAATTCCCGCAGGGATCACATATTAAAAATTTGACATTAATTACTTCTTCTTCTCCTCAGAAACACTCAACGGGAGCCGACTTCACGTCGTCTCTGTCGGAGGACCAGGTTCCCGGAGCCTTCCTGGTGATGGTTCTGATCCAGTTTGGGACCATGGTGGTGGACCGGGCCCTGTACCTCAAGAAGACAGTGCTGGGGAAGGTCATCTTCCAGGTGGTCCTGGTGTTCGGGATTCACTTCTGGATGTTCTTCATCCTCCCCGGACTCTCTGATAGGTAAATACTCACCTTGTGATGTTCATTGGTTAATTGGTTAATTAGTTCATTAGTTATGGGATCCACTTCTGGATGTTCTTCATCCTGCCCGGACTCTCTGAGAGGTAAATACTCACCTTGTGATGTTCATTGGTTAATTGGTTAATTAGTTATGGGATCCACTTCTGGATGTTCTTCATCCTGCCCAGGACTCTGAGGTAACAACCATGCCTAACACTTCCTATAAACACCCTCTTCATAATGCATTATAATCACATCTATAAGGCTTTATATGCTAATGGTCATAGTCTATTTCTGGCTGTTCTTCATCCTGCCTGGAGTTGCTGAGAAATAGACTTCTCTCCTTTCTGTGTTGATTAGTTCATTCAT
Organism: Salvelinus namaycush; assembly: GCF_016432855.1. NCBI lineage: Eukaryota > Metazoa > Chordata > Actinopteri > Salmoniformes > Salmonidae > Salvelinus > Salvelinus namaycush. The sequence goes on along the minus strand of NW_024059909.1, from coordinate 29,722 downwards.
CTGATATCAATTCATTTGATTGATTGAATTAGTTAATTTGTAAACATATCCAGTTTTTTCAGATCTGCATGAGTCTCTATGGGGCTTGTGATCGATTAAGGATGTGTCATTAGTAACTGTGTTTATCATTAGTAACCGTGTTTAGCATTAGTAACCGTGTTCAGCATTAGTAACCGTGTTTATCATTAGTAACTGTGTTTATCATTAGTAACTGTGTTTATCATTAGTAACCGTGTTCAGCATTAGTAACCGTGTTTATCATTAGTAACCGTGTTTATCATTAGTAACCGTGTTTATCATTAGTAACCGTGTTTATCATTAGTAACTGTGTTTATCATTAGTAACCGTGTTTATCATTAGTAACAGTGTTTATCATTAGTAACAGTGTTTTTCATTAGTAACCGTGTTCAGCATTAGTAACCGTGTTTAGCATTAGTAACCGTGTTTATCATTAGTAACCGTGTTTATCATTAGTAACCGTGTTTATCATTAGTAACCGTGTTTATCATTAGTAACCGTGTTTATCATTAGTAACCGTGTTCAGCATTAGTAACCGTGTTTATCATTAGTAACAGTGTTTATCATTAGTAACCGTGTTTATCATTAGTAACCGTGTTTATCATTAGTAACCGTGTTCAGCATTAGTAACCGTGTTTATCATTAGTAACCGTGTTTATCATTAGTAACCGTGTTTATCATTAGTAACCGTGTTTATCATTAGTAACCGTGTTTAGCATTAGTAACCGTGTTTATCATTAGTAACCGTGTTTATCATTAGTAACCGTGTTCAGCATTAGTAACCGTGTTTATCATTAGTAACCGTGTTTATCATTAGTAACTGTGTTTATCATTAGTAACCGTGTTCAGCATTAGTAACTGTGTTTATCATTAGTAACCGTGTTTAGCATTAGTAACCGTGTTTTTCATTAGTAACCGTGTTCAGCATTAGTAACCGTGTTTATCATTAGTAACCATGTTTATCATTAGTAACCGTGTTTATCATTAGTAACCGTGTTTATCATTAGTAACCGTGTTTATCATTAGTAACCGTGTTTATCATTAGTAACCGTGTTTATCATTAGTAACCGTGTTTATCATTAGTAACTGTGTTTATCATTAGTAACCGTGTTTATCATTAGTAACAGTGTTTATCATTAGTAACAGTGTTTTTCATTAGTAACCGTGTTCAGCATTAGTAACCGTGTTTAGCATTAGTAACCGTGTTTATCATTAGTAACCGTGTTTATCATTAGTAACCGTGTTTATCATTAGTAACCGTGTTTATCATTAGTAACCGTGTTTATCATTAGTAACCGTGTTCAGCATTAGTAACCGTGTTTATCATTAGTAACAGTGTTTATCATTAGTAACCGTGTTTATCATTAGTAACCGTGTTTATCATTAGTAACCGTGTTTATCATTAGTAACCGTGTTCAGCATTAGTAACCGTGTTTATCATTAGTAACCGTGTTTATCATTAGTAACCGTGTTTATCATTAGTAACCGTGTTTAGCATTAGTAACCGTGTTTAGCATTAGTAACCGTGTTTATCATTAGTAACCGTGTTTATCATTAGTAACCGTGTTCAGCATTAGTAACCGTGTTTATCATTAGTAACCGTGTTTATCATTAGTAACTGTGTTTATCATTAGTAACCGTGTTCAGCATTAGTAACTGTGTTTATCATTAGTAACCGTGTTTTTCATTAGTAACCGTGTTCAGCATTAGTAACCGTGTTTATCATTAGTAACCATGTTTATCATTAGTAACCGTGTTTATCATTAGTAACCGTGTTTATCATTAGTAACCGTGTTTATCATTAGTAACTGTGTTTATCATTAGTAACCGTGTTTATCATTAGTAACCATGTTTAGCATTAGTAACCGTGTTTATCATTAGTAACCGTGTTTATCATTAGTAACCGTGTTGAGCATTAGTAACCGTGTTTTTCATTAGTAACCGTGTTCAGCATTAGTAACCGTGTTCAGCATTAGTAACCGTGTTCAGCATTAGTTACCGTGTTTATCAGGGTTTGTACCTCTGTCCACTTTGCAGGCGTTTCAATGAGAACACAGTAGCCAAGCTGTGGTACTTTATCAAGTGTATCTACTTTGGGCTGTCAGCCTATCAGATCCGCTGTGGCTACCCCACCAGGGTCCTGGGTAACTGCCTCACCAAGAGCTACAACTACACCAACCTCTTCCTGTTTCAAGGGTGAGTTGGGACACGGTAGGATGTATGTAGTAAGACATTCAACTCATATATTCAAGTCACATTCAACATACAGTGACTTGGGGAAAATATTCAGACACCTTTTTAAATGTTTTTTACATTTTTATTTCACCTTTATTTAACCAGGTAGGCCAGTTGAGAACAAGTTCTCATTTGCAACTGCGACCTGGCCAAGATAAAGCAAAGCAGTGCGACAAAAACAATACAGATTTACACATGGAATAAACAAACATACAGTCAATAACACAATAATAATACAGTAGAAAAATCTATATAGAGTGTGTGCAAATGAGGTAGGATAAGAGAGGTAAGAGAAGTCGAGGATCGGTAGGATGGTCAGTTTTACGAGGATATGTTGAGAGAAGAGAGTCGACCTGAGAATTTAACCCTGTGGTACCCCCATAGAGACTGCCAGAGGTCCGGACAACAGGCCCTCCGATTTGACACACTGAACTCTATCGGAGAAGTAGTTGGTGAACCAGGCGAGGCAGTCATTTGAGAAACCAAGGCTGTTGAGTCTGCCGATAAGAATGTTTTTGTTACGTTACAGTTAAAATCTACACACAATACCCCATAATGACAAAGCGAAAACATATTTTTTGAAATTATTTCAAATTTAGGAAAACATTTAAAACAGAAACACCTTATTTACATAAGTATTCAGACCCTTTGCTATGAGACTCGAAATGTAGATCCGGTGCATCCTGTTTCCATTGATCATCCTTGATGTTTCTACAACTTGATTAGAGTCCACCTGTGGTAAATTCAATTGATTGGACATGATTTGGAAAAGCACACACCTGTCTATATAAGGTCCCACAGTTGACAGTGTATGTCAGAGTGAAAACCAAGCCTTCAGATCAAAATCGAGGCACAGATCTGGGGAAGGGTACCAAAACATTTCTGCAGCATTGAAGGTCCTGCAGAACACAGTGGCCTCCGTCATTCTTAAATGGAAGAAGATTGGAACCAATCAAGACTCTTCCTAGAGCTGGCCGCCCGGCCAAACTGAGAAATCGGGGGAGAAGGGCCTTGGTCAGGGAGGTGAACAAGAACCCAATGGTCACTCTGACAGAGCTCCAGAGGCCCTTTGTGGAGATGGGAGAACCTTCCAGAAGGAAAACCATCTCTGCAGCACTCCACCAATCAGGCCTTTATGGTAGAGTGGCCAGACGGAAGCCACTATTCAGTAAAAGGCACATGACAGCCTGCTTGGAGTTTGCCAAAAGGCACCTAAAGGACTCTCAGACCATGAGAAACAAGATTCTCTGGTCTGATGAAACCAAGATGGAACTTTTTGGCCTGCATGCCAAGAGTCACATCTGGAGGAAACCTGGCACCATCCCTAAGGTGAAGCATGGTGGTGGCAGCATAAGGGTGTGGGGATGTTTTTCAGCGGCAGGGACTGGGAGACTAGTCAGGATCAATGGAAAGATGAACGGAGTAAATTACAGAGAGATCCTTGATGAAAACCTGCTCCAGAGCGCTCAGGACCTCAGACTGGGGCGAATGTTCACCTTCCAACAGGACAACGACCCTAAGCACACAGCCAAGACAACGCAGGAGTGGCTTTGGGACAAGTCTCTAAATGTCCTTGAGTGGCCCAGCCAGAGCCCGGACTTGAACCCGATTTAACATCTCTTGAGAGACCTGAACAGCTGTGCAGCGACGCTCCCTATCCAACCTGACAGAGCGTGAGAGGATCTGTGGAGAAGAATGGGAGAAATTCCACAAATACAGGTGTGCCAAACGTCATACCAAAGAAGACTCGAGGCTGTAATCGCTGCCAAAGGTGCTTCAACAAAGTACTGATTAATGGGTCTGAATACTGATGTAAATGTGATGTTTAAGTTTTTAAAAAAATTTAAGCATTTGCAAAATTTTCTACAAACCTGTTTTTGCTTTGTCATTATGGGTTATTGTGTGTTGATTGATAAGGGGGGGAAAAACAATTTCATCCATTTTAGAATAAGACTGTAACTTAAAACCTCTACCGCTTCTCTCTCCCGGATCCGGGATCCTCCTCATCAAAAAAGCTGACTAGCATAGCCTAGCCTAACGGGACAGGGATATCATATAATATAATTTTCATGAAATCACAAGTCCAATACAGCAAATGAAAGATAAACATCTTGTGAATCCAGCCATCATTTCCGATTTTTAAAATGTTTTACAGCGAAAACACAATATGTATTTCTATTAGCTAACCACAATAGCCAAACACACAACCGCATATTTTCACCATGTTTCCACCGCATAGGTAGCTTTCACAAAACCAACAAAATAGAGATAAACTGAGTCACTAACCAAGAAACAACTTCATCAGATGACAGTCTTATAACATGTTATACAATACATTTATGTTTTGTTCGAAAATGTGCATATTTGAGGTATAAATCATAGTTTTACATTGCAGCCACCATCAAAAATAGCACCAAAGCAGCCAGAATAATTACAGAGAGCAACGTGAAATAGATAAATACTCATCATGAAACATTTATGAAAAATACATGGTGTACAGCAAATGAAAGACAAACATCTTGTGAATCCAGCCAATATTTCCGATTTTTTAAGTATTTTACAGCGAAAACACAATATAGAATTATATTAGCTTACCACAATAGCCAAACACACAAACGCATTTATTCACCGCAAAGGTAGCTTTCGCAAAAACCAGCAAAAGATATAAAATGAATCACTAACCTTTGGACAACTTCATCAGATGACAGTCTTATAACATCATGTTATACAATACATTTATGTTTTGTTCGAAAATGTGCATATTTATAGCTACAAATCCTGTTTATACATTGTGAATACGTAACGATTCACCAGAATCTCCGGAGATATTTTGGACACTCACCTAATCTGACCAAAGAACTCATCATAAACTTTACATAAAAATACTTGTTGTATGGCAAATGAAAGATACACTGGTTCTTAATGCAACCGCTGTGTTAGATTTTTAAAAATAACTTTACCATAACATACAGCTTGCGTTATTGTGAGACAGCACTCACCAACACGGCGGAGAATAGGAGTCAACATTTTACACAGAAATACGAAATAACATCATAAATGTTTTCTTACTTTTGCTGAGCTTCCATCAGAATGTTGTACAAGGAGTCCTTGGTCCAGAATAAATCGTTGTTTGGTTTTAGAATGTCCATTTCTTCTGTCGAATTCGCGCCACAATGCTAGCCAAGGTTGCTAACATTCCCATCCTCTCTTGGCGCAAAGAACGGAAAACTCCAAAAGTCCCAATAAACGTTGAATAAACTGATAAAACTCGGTTGAAAAAACCTACTTTATGATGTTATTATCATATGTATCAAATAAAATCAGAGCCGGAGATATTCGCCGTGTATACCGAACGCTTTTCAGAAGACAATGTCGAGCTCCCCGCGTGCCTTCGAAGACAAAGAAAATACCGGACCTGTCACTCCAAAAGCTCTTATTCGACCTCAGATCAAGCTAGACACCCCATTCCACCTTCCACTGCCTGTTGACATCTAGTGGAAGGCGTATGAAGTGCATACATATCGATAAATAAAAGCCAGTTGAATAGGCAGGCCCTGAAACAGAGCCTCGTTTTCAGATTTTTCACTTCCCGTATGGAAGTTTGCTGCCAAATGAGTTCTGTTTTACTCACAGATATAATTCAAACAGTTTTAGAAACGTCACAGTGTTTTCTATCCAATAGTAATAATAATATGCATATTGTATGATCTAGAATAGAGTACGAGGCAGTTTAATTTGGGCACGATTTTTTCCAAAGTGAAAACAGCGCCCCCCTATTGACAAGAAGTTAACAAAATGATGATAAAGAGGTTGAATGCACTGAATATCACTGTTGCACAATGTGCAAGTCTCAAATTGTACACCAGGGTTGTAGTACTCGAGTCCAGGGCTCGTAACTTGACTCCAACTTGACCAGTAGTCACAAATTCTCTCTCCCTTGCATAATTCAACATGCTATATATATGAGAAATAGGCTGTGAATTGAGTGTCCTAACCCCAGTGTTCCCCTTCCAGGTTCCGTCTGATCCCGTTCCTGTCTGAGTTGCGTGCGGTGATGGACTGGGTCTGGACCGACACCTCTCTGTCTTTATCCTCTTGGATCTGTATGGAAGACATCTACGCTCACATCTTCGTCCTCAAGTGCTGGAGGGAGTCAGAGAGGGTAGGTTGTGTATCCTCCACACATCTCGACTTTTCCCATATGTTGTTGTGTTACGGATGGAATTTCAGATGGATTAAATTGGTTTTTTTTTTTTGTCACTTGCCTACACACAATACCCCATAATGTCAAAGTGAAATTATGTTTATAGACATTTTTACAAATGAATTAAAAATGAAAAGCTGAAATGTCTTAGGTCAATTAGTATTCAACCCCTTTGTTATGGCAAGCCTAAATAAGTTCAGGAGGTACCCTCAGTCCATAACTATAGACCTCCTCCCCTCTCCAGTGGTACCCTCAGTCCATAACTATAGTCCTCTCCTCTCCAGTGGTACCCTCAGTCCATAACTATAGTCCTCCTCTCCCCCCCTCCCCTCCAGAGATACCCTCAGTCCATAACTATAGTCCTCTCCTCTCCTCTCCAGTGGGTATCCTCAGTCCATAACTATAGCCCTCCTCCCCTCTCCAGTGGTACCCTCAGTCCATAACTATAGTCCTCTCCTCTCCTCTCCAGTGGTACCCTCAGTCCATAACTATAGTCCTCCTCTCCCCCCTCCCCTCCAGAGATACCCTCAGTCCATAACTATAGTCCTCTCCTCTCCTCTCCAGTGGGTATCCTCAGTCCATAACTATAGCCCTCCTCCCCTCTCCAGTGGTACCCTCAGTCCATAACTATAGTCCTCTCCTCTCCTCTCCAGTGGTACCCTCAGTCCATAACTATAGTCCTCCTCTCCTCTCCAGTGGTACCATCAGTCCATAACTATAGTCCTCTCCTCTCCTCTCCAGTGGTACCATCAGTCCATAACTATAGTCCTCCTCTCCAGTGGTACCCTCAGTCCATAACTATAGTCCTCCTCTCCTCTCCAGTGGTATCCTCAGTCCATAACTATAGTCCTCCCCTCCAGTGGTACCCTCAGTCCATAACTATAGTCCTCCTCTCCTCTCCAGTGGTATCCTCAGTCCATAACTATAGTCCTCTCCTCTCCAGAGGTACCCTCAGTCCATAACTATAGTCCTCCTCTCCTCTCCAGAGATACCCTCAGTCCATAACTATAGACCTCCTCTCCTCTCCAGTGGTACCCTCAGTCCATAACTATAGTCCTCCTCTCCTCTCCAGTGGTACCCTCAGTCCATAACTATAGTCCTCCTCTCCCCCTCTCCTCCAGAGGTACCCTCAGTCCATAACTATAGTCCTCCTCTCCTCTCCAGTGGTACCCTCAGTCCATAACTATAGTCCTCCTCTCCTCTCCAGAGATACCCTCAGTCCATAACTATAGTCCTCCTCTCCTCTCCAGAGATACCCTCAGTCCATAACTATAGTCCTCCTCTCCCCCTCTCCTCCAGAGGTACCCTCAGTCCATAACTATAGTCCTCCTCTCCCCCTCTCCTCCAGAGGTACCCTCAGTCCATAACTATAGTCCTGCTCTCCCCCTCTCCTCCAGAGATACCCTCAGTCCATAACTATAGTCCTCCTGTCCAACCTTTCCTCCAGAGATACCCCCAGCCGCGGGGCCAAGCGAAGAAGCCGGTGGTGAAGTATGGGATGGGAGGGATGATCGTCATGCTTCTGATCTGTATCATCTGGTTCCCTCTACTCTTCATGTCTCTGATCAAGTCTGTGGTGGGGGTGGTCAACAGACCACTGGACGTCTCCTTCTCCATCACCCTGGCCGGGTTCCAGGTACTGTAACAGCTCAGAACTAAGGCTCCACTACTGATGGGTCCATCAGTTGATCGGGGTCAGTCAGTCAGACAGTTTTGTCCTGGCGATTATATCTCTACGTTATGTCTTCCAGCCGATCTTCACTATGAGTGCTCAGCAGAACCAGCTCAGAGAAGTCTCCAAACATGACATCCATGGCACCTTCATGAGGTCATACCAGTCCTATCCTGTAAGTACACGGTTACAAGTAATTTATGTGACTACTATGTGTGTGTTTGTCTCACTGAGTTGGTAGCCAAGCATAGGACAAATCTCCTTAGTAACAGAGGGACAATATTCTCATCCCTCCTGTCCTCCCCCGAAACAGGAAGCGATGCAGTGGCTGGAGTACTACATGCCAGAGGACCTGACCATAGCTGAGTTGGAGGGCAGCTCTAACAGTCTGTGGACCATCAGTCCTCCCAGTAGAACTAACATCATGGAGATGCTCAGCTCCAAGGAACAGTTCCCCATCACAGTAGCTTGGTCTATCCAACGGTAAGAACAGTTCCCCATCACTGTAGCTTGGTCTATCCAACGGTAAGGACAGTTCCCCATCACTGTAGCTTGGTCTATCCAACGGTAAGAACAGTTCCCCATCACTGTAGCTTGGTCTATCCAACGGTAAGAACAGTTCCCCATCACTGTAGCTTGGTCTATCCAACGGTAAGAACAGTTCCCCATCACTGTAGCTTGGTCTATCCAACAGTAAGAACAGTTCCCCATCACTGTAGCTTGGTCTATCCAACGGTAAGGACAGTTCCCCATCACTGTAGCTTGGTCTATCCAACGGTAAGAACAGTTCCCCATCACTGTAGCTTGGTCTATCCAACGGTAAGAACAGTTCCCCATCACTGTAGCTTGGTCTATCCAACGGTAAGAACAGTTCCCCCATCACTGTAGCTTGGTCTATCCAACGGTAAGAACAGTTCCCCATCACTGTAGCTTGGTTTATCCAACGGTAAGAACAGTTCCCCCATCACTGTAGCTTGGTCTATCCAACGGTAAGAACAGTTCCCCATCACTGTATCTTGGTCTATCCAACGGTAAGAACAGTTCCCGTTACTGTATCTTGGTCTATCCAACGGTAAGAACAGTTCCCGTTACTGTAGCTTGGTCTATCCAACGGTAAGAACAGTTCCCCCATCACTGTATCTTGGTCTATCCAACGGTAAGAACAGTTCCCGTTACTGTAGCTTGGTCTATCCAACGGTAAGAACAGTTCCCCCATCACTGTAGCTTGGTCTATCCAACAGTAAGAACAGTCCCCCATCACTGTAGCTTGGTCTATCCAACGGTAAGAACAGCTCCCCATCACTGTAGCTTGGTCTATCCAACGGTAAGAACAGCTCCCCATCACTGTAGCTTGGTCTATCCAACGGTAAGAACAGTTCCCCATCACTGTAGCTTGGTCTATCCAACGGTAAGAACAGTTCCCCATCACTGTAGCTTGGTTTATCCAACGGTAAGAACAGTTCCCCCATCACTGTAGCTTGGTCTATCCAACGGTAAGAACAGTTCCCCATCACTGTATCTTGGTCTATCCAACGGTAAGAACAGTTCCCGTTACTGTATCTTGGTCTATCCAACGGTAAGAACAGTTCCCGTTACTGTAGCTTGGTCTATCCAACGGTAAGAACAGTTCCCCCATCACTGTATCTTGGTCTATCCAACGGTAAGAACAGTTCCCGTTACTGTAGCTTGGTCTATCCAACGGTAAGAACAGTTCCCCCATCACTGTAGCTTGGTCTATCCAACGGTAAGAACAGTCCCCCATCACTGTAGCTTGGTCTATCCAACGGTAAGAACAGCTCCCCATCACTGTAGCTTGGTCTATCCAACGGTAAGAACAGCTCCCCATCACTGTAGCTTGGTCTATCCAACGGTAAGAACAGTTCCCCATCACTGTAGCTTGGTCTATCCAACGGTAAGAACAGTTCCCCATCACTGTAGCTTGGTCTATCCAACGGTAAGGACAGTTCCCCATCACTGTAGCTTGGTCTATCCAACGGTAAGAACAGTTCCCCATCACTGTAGCTTGGTCTATCCAACGGTAAGAACAGTTCCCCATCACTGTAGCTTGGTCTATCCAACGGTAAGAACAGTTCCCCATCACTGTAGCTTGGTCTATCCAACGGTAAGAACAGTTCCCCATCCCTGTATCTTGGTCTATCCAGCAGTAAGAACAGTTCCCCATCACTGTAGCTTGGTCTATCCAATGGTAAGAACAGTTCCCCATCACTGTAGCTTGGTCTATCCAACGTTAAGAACAGTCCCCCATCACTGTAGCTTGGTTTATCCAACGGTAAGAACAGTTCCCCATCACTGTAGCTTGGTCTATCCAACGGTAAGAACAGTTCCCCATCCCTGTAGCTTGGTCTATCCAACGGTAAGAACAGTTCCCCATCACTGTAGCTTGGTCTATCCAACGGTAAGAACAGTCCCCCATCACTGTAGCTTGGTCTATCCAACGGTAAGAACAGTCCCCCATCACTGTAGCTTGGTCTATCCAACGGTAAGAACAGTTCCCCATCACTGTAGCTTGGTCTATCCAACGGTAAGAACAGTTCCCCATCCCTGTAGCTTGGTCTATCCAACGGTAAGAACAGTTCCCCATCACTGTAGCTTGGTCTATCCAACGGTAAGAACAGTTCCCCATCCCTGTAGCTTGGTCTATCCAACGGTAAGAACAGTTCCCCATCACTGTAGCTTGGTCTATCCAACGGTAAGAACAGTTCCCCCATCACTGTAGCTTGGTCTATCCAACGGTAAGAACAGTCCCCCATCACTGTAGCTTGGTCTATCCAACGGTAAGAACAGCTCCCCATCACTGTAGCTTGGTCTATCCAACGGTAAGAACAGTTAGTAGAGTAGAGATAAGACAATCTTTATTTTCTCAGCCATACAGATTCATTTTCATCACATAAATGTGTCATATTACTTTTTTTGGTTTTATAATCTCATAAACTTGTTTGAGATGTGAAATGATCTGGTCATTTCCATCAGGAACCTGACTCTGGGAGCGAAGGCTGAGTTTGCGACTGGGAAGAAAGTGACGTTCCTGGATGATGCAACCAAACTGGAGCTGAGCCTACTGCTCAACGGGACCAGACGAGACAGAGTGTGAGTGTACTTTTTATGTATTTGTCAATTCATTCATAAATATAAAAATATATATATATATATATCAAACTACTTTTATTTTATAGATCGAATCCGAAGTTGAAACAATAATAGAGCTCAGCGTCTCTGTTTTGGTAAAAAGCGGAAGGATGGGTCTGGAGAAATGTAACCACTTTCAAAATTGTAACAATGTTTTAAAAGAAGATAACTGTCCTCACAGATACACAGCCAGCCAGGTGAGTGTAGTTGAATACAGGGGGAACAGTGACAGGTGAAGACAGTAGCCCTACTGCTACCACCACTTCTCTTTTACCTCAGACTCTACAAGGTGTCGAAAGCCATTCCACAGGGATGCTGGCCCATGTTGACTCCAATGCTTCCCACAGTTGTGTCAAGTTGACTGGATGTCCTTTGGGTGGTGGACCATTCTTGATACACACAGGAACCTACCCTGCTCAAAGGCACTTAAATCATTTGTCTTGCCCATTCACCGTCTGAATGGCACACGTACACAATCCATGTCTCTATTGTCTCAAGGCTTAGAAATCCTTCTTTAACCTGTCTGTCTCCTCCCCTTCATCTACACTGATTGAAGTGGATTTAACAAGTGACATCAATAAGGGATCATAGCTTTCACCTGGATTCACCTGGTCAGTCTTATGTCATGGAAAGAGAGGGTGTTCTTAATGTGTTGTGTATATCATTTATTTATAAATCCAAAAATGGATGTTGTAAGTATTCTAGCTTTATAAACTAATCTGAAATATTTATCTATGTGATAACTGTTGTTAGTAACAAACAGCCTGTTGTATTCTTCTGTTACCAGGGTGATAAAACATATCTTCCCGCGGTACCTCCGAGCCCCTAGTGACTCCGAGGCCAAGCCCATAGAACAACTGTATAAAGGTAAAGCAGCATTTAAACACAGTGTGAATTACACCGTGATATTTGGGGGGGGGGGGGTCTCTATTGAGGGCAAGCGCTTGGGAGTCCAAGAATAAAGATGGCTTCCAAGAATAAAGATGGTTTCCAAGAATAAAGATGGCTTCCAAGAATAAAGATGGCTTCCAAGAATCCAAGAATAAAGATGGCTTCCAAGAATAAAGATGGCGTCTAAGAATAAAGATTGCTTCCAAGAATAAAGATGGCTTCCAAGAATAAAGATGGCTTCCAAGAATAAAGATGGCGTCTAAGAATAAAGATGGCTTCCAAGAATAAAGATGGCGTCTAAGAATAAAGATGGCTTCCAAGAATAAAGATGGCTTCCAAGAATAAAGATGGTGTCTAAGAATAAAGATGGCTTCCAAGAATAAAGATGGCGTCTAAGAATAAAGATGGCTTCCAAGAATAAAGATGGCGTCTAAGAATAAAGATGGCTTCCAAGAATAAAGATGGCGTCTAAGAATAAAGATGGCTTCCAAGAATAAAGATGGCGTCTAAGAATAAAGATGGCTTCCAAGAATAAAGATGGCGTCTAAGAATAAAGATGGCTTCCAAGAATAAAGATGGCGTCCAAGAATAAAGATGGCGTCCAAGAATAAAGATGGCGTCTAAGAATAAAGATGGCGTCTAAGAATAAAGATGCAATTTAAACTGTAAAGATGTATTACCTTTTAATGTGGCGTGAACACAACCAGTCATGATATTTTCATCTGATTGTCAAACAAATCACTTCAAAAAGCAGGCTACCTGTGCATGAATGTCCACTACAAAATAATTCCAGCATCCAAACTGCATGTGTACTCGCGCCATTTGATGAATGGAAATACACATCTGTTACAAAACACCTGAAGTGTTCCTAATGACATTCAGCTATTGATTAGGTCTATATTGAGTAGGTCTATATTGATTAGGTCTATATTGAGTAGGTCTATATTGATTAGGTCTATATTGATTAGGTCTATATTGAGTAGGTCTATATTGATTAGGTCTATATTGATTAGGTCTATATTGATTGATTTGTCTTGCTGACAAATTTAACTTTTTGTAGCCTGAAAAGTCAGGACACCTGAAATGGAGCTGTGATGGTAAGCCTAACACGCAGTCAACCTACTAGACTAGACTACAATGTGTCTTACCATGATCTTCAAACAGGCCTACCAGTAGCCAGTGTGTAGTGGTAAACAAATAGGGGGTAAGCTGTGTGGGTGGACCATTTCAGTTTGAGTCTGTGATAAGTATACCGAGGAACTTAAAACTTTCCACCTTCTCCACTGCTGTCCCGTCGATGTGGATAGGGGGGGTGCTCCCTCTGCTGTTTCCTGAAGTCCACGATCGTCTCTTTTGTTTTGTTGACGTTGAGTGTGAGGTTATTTTCCTGACACCACACTCCGAGGGCCCTCACCTCCTCCCTGTAGGCAGTCTCATTGTTGTTGTAATCAAGCCTACCACTGTAGTGTCGTCCGCAAACTTGATGATTGAGTTTGAGGCGTGCATGGCCACGCAGTCATGGGTGAACAGGAGGGGGCTGAGCACACACCCTTGTGGGGCTCCAATGTTGAGGATCAGCGGAGTGGAGATGTTGTTTCCTACCCTCACTACCTGGGGGAGGCCCATCAGGAAGTCCAGGACCCAGTTGCACAGGGCGGGGTTCAGACCCAGGGCCCCGAGCTTAATGATGAGCTTGGAAGGTACTATGGTGTTGAATGCTGAGCTGTAGTCAATGAACAACATTCTTACATAGGTGTTCCTCTTGTCCAGATGGGATAGGGCAGTGTGCAGTGTGATGGCGATTGCATCGTCTGTGGACCTACTATTGCAGCGGTATGCAAACTGAAATGGGTCTATATGATCCTTGACTAGTCTCTCAAAGCACTTCATGATGACAGAAGTGAGTGCTATGGAGCAATAGTCATTTAGTTCAGTTACCTTAGCTTTCTTGGGAACAGGAACAATGGTGGCCCTCTTGTAGCATGTGGGAACAGCAGACTGGGATAGGGAGAGATTGGATATGTCTGTAAACACACCAGCCAGCTGGTCTGCGCATGCTCTGAGGACGCGGCTAGGGATGGTTGACGAGTTCTGTTTAACACATGTAAATCGTAAAAGTGTCTACATTTGACCCCCCCTTGAGGTACTTAAAGGGTGTAAAATGAATCTGCAGATGGCCTCCTGACATTCAGCCGACCATTTCGGTTCGTAACAGGATGTTGGGAAGAGTGGTCCGTTTGTCTTGAGGTAGGCTTGACAGGGCCGCTGTCAATTACAGAATCTTGTCAATCTTGGCATGGAATGTCATGAGTTATCCACTCGTGGGCTCAACTACACAACAACATGTTAAATCTAATGCATTGGAATAAAGGCTATTTTTTTTAAATCAAGGACGCATGGCAAACAAATGGAGAAAATGAAGAAGTCAAAAGGAAAATGGATACATAAAGGTGCTCAACTGAGGCCCGAATTCATCTCTACTGAATGGACAGCGTGCCATATAGAGATCATGGTGGAGGTCATTTTGCAGGGCTCTGGCAGTGCTCCTCCTGCTCAAAGGCGGAGGTAGCGGTCCTGCTGCTGGGTTGTTGCCCTCCTACGGCCTCCTCCACGTCTCCTGATGTACTGGCCTGTCTCCTGGTAGCGCCTCCATGCTCTGGACACTACGCTGACAGACACAGCAAACCTTCTTGCCACAGCTCGCATTGATGTGCCATCCTGGATGAGCTGCACTACCTGAGCCACTTGTGTGGGTTGTAGACTCCGTCTCATGCTACCACTAGAGTGAAAGCACCGCCAGCATTCAAAAGTGACCAAAACATCAGCCAGGAAGCATAGGAACTGAGAAGTGGTCTGTGGTCACCACCTGCAGAATCACTCCTTTATTGGGGGTGTCTTGCTAATTGCCTATAATTTCCACCTTTTGTCTATTCCATTTGCACAACAGCATGTGAAATGTATTGTCAATCAGTGTTGCTTCCTAAGTGGACAGTTTGATTTCACAGAAGTGTGATTGACTTGGAGTTACATTGTGTTGTTTAAGTGTTCCCTTTATTTTTTTGAGCAGTGTATATAATAAGACATTATAATAAGACAAATAAGACATTAAAAACAAGACAGTCTATCTTTATATCTGATCGTGATCGTGGTGTTTGTAATGTTTTTGTTTGTTGTCAATCATATTATTGTGTTATCGTGTTGTGTCACTGCGTTTGTTGTCAATCATATTATTTTGAAGCCAAAAGGTACCTTACCACATTACCAAAAAAATGCTCATTCTGCTCCTCCTCCAGAGCATTAAATATAAGATGTTATTTTATTTTATTATATTATATTTTGTTATATTTTATTATATTCTATTTCATTATATTAATTCAGAGAAGGTGTACATGAGCATCACTTTGGCGTTGGAGCGTTCCCATAACGACTCGGCGGAAGTCCAGGAGTGGTGGATCGTGAACCAGACTAGTCCGGGACAGATCAACGTTCGTAGGCCCAAGCACCTGTACGACGCTGGGCTGGAGCTCTATGTCTTCAGCGACCAGGTCAGCCCTCCTAGTCTGGGCTTCCTGGCTGGATACGGGTGAGTAGACAAAAAACATAACATAGCGTAGCATGGAATGGCATAATATAGCATAGCATCACGTCACACAAGTATTTCATTTGATCTCGTGAAACTATCGGCTCCTATAAGTCATCCAATAACCATGCAGTAGCTTGTGTCCATCCCATTACATAGCAGACAGGCCCTGTAGTGCAGGTGTACCAGTCAATTTTTATTTTATTTATTTTTTATTTCACCTTTATTTAACCAGGTTGGCCAGTTGAGAACAAGTTCTCATTTACAACTGCGACCTGGACAAGATAAAGCAAAGCAGTGCGACACAAACCACAACACAGAGTTACACATGGAATAAACAAACGTACAGTCAATAACACAATAGAAAAATCTATATACAGTGTGTGCAAATGTAGTAAGAATTGGGAGGTAAGACAATAAATAGGCCATAGTGGCGAAATAATTACAATTTAGCAATTAAACACTGGAGTGATGGATGTGCAGATGATGATATGCAAGTCGAGATACTGGGGTGCAAAAGAGCAGCATGATCGTTTTCTCATTACTCCAACACAGATACAGTTAGTCAAGTAACCATAGATGTTGAATAAGAAAACGTATAGTCTGTACTGCGCTGTGTATAATGGGCATAACTACATTAACTACGTATGTATGGATCTGCCCCTCCAGGATCATGGGTCTTTATGCCTCCGTGGTGCTCGTCATCGGTAAGTTTGTCCGTGAGTTCTTCAGCGGTGTCTCCCACACCATCATGTTCGAGGAGCTGCCCAACGTGGATCGCATCCTGAAGCTGTGCACCGACATCTTCCTGGTCCGAGAGACGGGAGAGCTGGACCTGGAGGAAGACATGTACGCTAAACTCATCTTCCTCTATCGCTCGCCTGAGACTATTATCAAATGGACCAGGGAAAAGACTCAGTGAGCCTGAGACTATTATCAAATGGACCAGGGAAAAGACTCAGTGAGCCTGAGACTATGATCAAAATGGACCAGGGAAAAGACTCAGTGAGCCTGAGACTATTATCAAATGGACCAGGGAAAAGACTCAGTGAGCCTGAGACTATGATCAAAATGGACCAGGGAAAAGACTCAGTGAGCCTGAGACTATGATCAAAATGGACCAGGGAAAAGACTCAGTGAGCCTGAGACTATTATCAAATGGACCAGGGAAAAGACTCAGTGAGCCTGAGACTATGATCAAATGGACCAGGGAAAAGACTCAGTGAGCCTGAGACTATGATCAAAATGGACCAGGGAAAAGACTCAGTGAGCCTGAGACTATGATCAAATGGACCAGGGAAAAGACTCAGTGAGCCTGAGACTATGATCAAAATGGACCAGGGAAAAGACTCAGTGAGCCTGAGACTATGATCAGATGGACCAGGGAAAAGACTCAGTGAGCCTGAGACTATTATCAAATGGACCAGGGAAAAGACTCAGTGAGCCTGAGACTATGATCAAATGGACCAGGGAAAAGACTCAGTGAGCCTGAGACTATGATCAAAATGGACCAGGGAAAAGACTCAGTGAGCCTGAGACTATTATCAAATGGACCAGGGAAAAGACTCAGTGAGCCTGAGACTATGATCAAAATGGACCAGGGAAAAGACTCAGTGAGCCTGAGACTATGATCAAATGGACCAGGGAAAGACTCAGTGAGCCTGAGACTATGATCAAAATGGACCAGGGAAAAGACTCAGTGAGCCTGAGACTATGATCAAATGGACCAGGGAAAAGACTCAGTGAGCCTGAGACTATGATCAAAATGGACCAGGGAAAAGACTCAGTGAGCCTGAGACTATGATCAGATGGACCAGGGAAAAGACTCAGTGAGCCTGAGACTATTATCAAATGGACCAGGGAAAAGACTCAGTGAGCCTGAGACTATGATCAAATGGACCAGGGAAAAGACTGTGAGCCTGAGACTATGATCAAAATGGACCAGGGAAAAGACTCAGTGAGCCTGAGACTATGATCAAATGGACCAGGGAAAAGACTCAGTGAGCCTGAGACTATTATCAGATGGACCAGGGAAAAGACTCAGTGAGCTTGGCTGTAAAAGGGTAGTTATCCACTTTAACAGTGTTTCTCAACCTCTGACTAGTCGGTGAATACTTGGACCAGTCTCTGGGACGTTGATGTTACCGACTGACTTGAGAACTCTTCTTAAGTGTCATTGATTTTTTTATGTAAGGAAGGAAGGAAGGACCAAAGCTTGCCGGTTCCTGTTGAGAAACACCGACCTTAGAACACAATTGCTTAAATAACGTGACCGAGGCGTCAGGAAACAATGAAAGTTGGGACAAAGAACGGGGTCTTCACTGAGAGGAGATGTGGTATGCGATTCAAGTACTGGCGTGACTATTCTACTTTAGACCAATGATGTGTCAAATACTACAAGTATCGTTCCTCGTTGTCTTTTCTTGACAGCAGTGTGGATTAAAAAGGGCTTCCCACCAATGGATGATGACCATGACGAGGAACTTACACAGGATTGGTCTGTTTAGATTGCCAACCTTTTCCTGATTGGAGCTCCTGGTTCATGGGATTGTGCAATATTATAGAGCTCTTCTTCATGTCCTCCGAGACGACCATTTTGAAGGATGTTGTCATTGCTACATACGAGACGACCATTTTGACTATGATCGCAGGCGACTACGCCATCTTGTTCATGTCTAAAACAGAGAGCTACTTCTAAAGACGCTAACGACAATCTATACTTGCATTATTTTTTGTTTGTTTGTATGAGAAACTAAACTTGTGTTAATGATTTCTCAGGAAAAGACAGGAGTTGTTGTTTCACCAAAAAAGGGTTAACTTTTACTCAATGTAATGTTTAGAGTATAGAAACTTTAATATGTTGTTTTGGTAGCTAATAGACGGTTGAATTGATTTACCTACTTAAAGGTCATAAAAAGATGAGAAGATATAAAAACAAAAACTGTGATAGAATCAAGATTGATGTTGGTCTATTTCCTGTTGGTCTATTTCCTGTTGGTCTATTTCCTGTTGGTCTATTTCCTGTTGGTCTATTTCCTAGTTGGTCTATTTCCTGTTGGTCTATTTCCTAGTTGGTCTATTTCCTGTTGGTCTATTTCCTGTTGGTCTATTTCCTAGTTGGTCTATTTCCTGTTGGTCTATTTCCTAGTTGGTCTATTTCCTGTTGGTCTATTTCCTAGTTGGTCTATTTCCTGTTGGTCTATTTCCTGTTGGTTTATTTCCTAGTTGGTCTATTTCCTGTTGGTTTATTTCCTGTTGGTCTATTTCCTGTTGGTTTATTTCCTAGTTGGTCTATTTCCTGTTGGTTTATTTCCTGTTGGTCTATTTCCTAGTTGGTCTATTTCCTAGTTGGTCTATTTCCTGTTGGTTTATTTCCTGTTGGTCTTTTTCCTGTTGGTCTATTTCCTAGTTGGTCTATTTCCTGTTGGTCTATTTCCTAGTTGGACTATTTCCTGTTGGTTTATTTCCTGTTGGTCTATTTCCTAGTTGGTCTATTTCCTGTTGGTCTATTTCCTAGTTGGACTATTTCCTGTTTGTCTATTTCCTAGTTGGTCTATTTCCTGTTGGTCTATTTCCTAGTTGGTCTATTTCCTAGTTGGTCTATTTCCTGTTGGTCTATTTCCTAGTTGGTCTATTTCCTGTTGGTCTATTTCCTGTTGGTCTATTTCCTGTTGGTCTATTTCCTAGTTGGTCTATTTCCTGTTGGTCTATTTCCTGCATATTAGCCAAGGGGGGAACCACTCCAGACGGTCTGTAAATAATTGAGAAGAAGAACCTGTCTTTATCCAAATTGGAACCCGATTCCAGTATGTTTTTATCAAGGCCCATATAAGGATCTGGTCAAAAGTAGTTCATTACATATTAACGCATCTTTTGACCAATGGGTACAATAATATGTTAATTGTGTAGATGCTCCTCTAAGAAAACCAATGGTCCAAACCTCATGGTATTTTTACCCTTGTAGGATGGCCAGAATTAGGGTGACTAAATCAATGGAGGCCAGAGAGAAAAAGTGGTCAAAAATCAGGAAAATTACACTGCATGGTGTCAGCGAGGCTAGATTCTGTGAAAGGATGAAGTTTAACTGACAGGCTCACTGTTGAACTCCTCATCTTTCTTCTAGACTCCACCGGACATAAAACAACATAAAAGTAAGAAAGATATCGATTTTGACATGTACTATTTTCATATTTTAGCATATGCTTTTCATATTAATGCGAACTTCCTGTGAAAGGTCAACAGAGTACAGAGCGTACCGCTCATGTCATGGTCATTTAGCTTTTTTTTTTTGCGTCCCGCGGAAACAACTTTGAAGTCGACCATCACAACATTGTAAAATCCCCCAAAGTTGCTGCGCGAAAGCTGCACCACTGTCAACAGAGCTTGTTGCTTATTATCGGATGTATTATAGGTTGCAAAATCCAACTTGTTGGATTTACTGTTAATGAAATGTTAGAGAAAGAACTCCACTGAACGATTCTTTGTAAAAATGTACTTCATAACATAAGGAAGTGAAATTTCATACCCCAAAGCGCGTTTTCACCCACTCAGGGCAGAGTTGCTGCAATTGGGCCGGGACGAAGCCCTCAGATCTTCTCCTAATTGAGTCCTGGCACCTCTTATAGAAAATTGTCTTCAAAGTATTGCAGAGTACCGGCACCTATATATATAAAGAGTTACCGGCACCTAAAAATGAGTACTGACATGTATTGCAATCCATTTCAAGCGCTGAATACAGGCTCTGTTCAGGATACAGCTGCTATTAGATCATGTTATTATACTGTTCTCTCTGGCTCCAAGGACACATTTAGAGAGGAGATGGGCTTCTCCTCAGACACACAGTTTATCTGCTACAGTTTGACCCAAGCCCAGGGCAGTGGGGTGTATTTTGAATCAAGAGTATATACCGTATCATGAAGCTACTCGATTGTCTGGAGCGTTCTCATGGACACTGTTGCTGGACTCATCCATTGTTCAACTTCGTCCACCGATTTGTAGAACTCTGACCTCGTGTACAGAATGACTTCCGTATGACTTCAATAGGAAGTATTACTTGAGTTTCATCAACATTCTTTGGCCTTTCTAGGGAGTTTTTCCTAGCCACCGTGCTTCTACACCTGCATTGCTTGCTGTTTGGGGTTTTAGGCTGGGTTTCTGTACAGCACTTCGAGATATTAGCTGATGTACGAAGGGCTATATAAAATAAACTTGATTGATTGATTGATTCTAAGATAAGAAATGGAGAAAATAGCCATTCATACGAAACACAAACACGCATTGGTTTTGTTTGGACCTTTGGTTTTCCGAGCTATGCATCAGAGGACATTGTAGCATGAAAGAAAACGTCCAGTATTGTCATGAGTAATTTTCCATTACATTACATAACAGTTTTAGGGAGGGAGGGTAGGGAGGTGAGGTGGGATTACATGTAAACTGTCATTTTGTCTCTATGTCTTAAAGGAGCTTTAATAGAAGTAGTTGTATGTTTAAAAGTATAAAACATGGTATAGTTATGGTCCATTTTTAAAGGGTAGGTTCTAATGGTCCAGTTGTATGTTTAACCCTTGTATGATGTTTGGGTTTGTGGGACCCATTTTCAATGTTTACAAAAAAGAAAAATGATACAATTAATCATCTTTTCAACCTGTGACTCATTGGCTTTGGCTCATTTTCTGTGAAGAACATGTCAAATAACCTCATTTTCATTGAGTGAACACTGTGCACCCCCTCTACACGTTTATATTACATATGTGGTGTTCTGGTCCACTGGAGGGTAATAAAAGTGTGGAAAAGTGTGTGTGTAGGTGAAAAGAAGTAAAAAATTAAACAAAAAGGTTTGCTGTGTGCCTTCACTCTGTCTTCCTCCTCCCTGGGCCTGCTGTTTCAACATAGCACCAACAACCTGTCCGGCTCCCTGCCTGTCTGCCTGTCTCCCTGCCTGTCTGCCTGTCTCCCGCTTTTCTCGCACTCTTTAACCTTTGTAGTGTGTGAAACTACACAATGTCTTACGGTAACCTGCACAATGTTATTAAAATATATTATTTCAATACATTGTAAAAAAGAAAATCTGTATTTTCCCTACACTCTACCCCAGCAGGTGCAAATTGGGGGAGGGACATAACAAATAAATAGCTTTGCATGTGTGGCTCCTTACCCCGATCAATCAGTATGGCAAAAATAATCTCTGCTCAGAGGGAATTAGAAATGATTTTTGCAGAGAGAGAAGCGGGTGTGGAAGGAACGTCTTCCACTATGGAAGATGAAAAATTTTCTGAATATGAGGATCATGTCTCTGTCAATTCGGAGTCTGACAGTGAGTTGGAAGAAGAGGATGAGATTGACCCTCAGCCAGCCCAAGACCAGCCCATCAGCAACCAGCCCAAGGACCAGCCCGTCAGCAACCAGCCCAAGGACCAGCCCATCAGCAACCAGCCCAAGGACCAGCCCGTCAGGACCAGCCCGTCAGCAACCAGCCCCAGGACCAGCCCGTCAGCAACCAGCCCCAGGACCAGCCCGTCAGCAACCAGCCCCAGGACCAGCCCGTCAGCAACCAGCCCAAGGACCAGCCCTTCAGCAACCAGCCCCAGGACCAGCCCGTCAGCAACCAGCCCCAGGACCAGCCCATCAGCAACCAGCCCAAGGACCAGCCCATCAGCAACCAGCCCAAGGACCAGCCCGTCAGCAACCAGCCCCAGAACCAGCCCTTCAGCAACCAGCCCCAGGACCAGCCCTTCAGCAACCAGCCCCAGAACCAGCCCATCAGCAGCCTGTCACGGCCGTCGTAGGGAGGAGACCAAGGCGCAGCGTGATATGCGTACATTCTCTTTATTATAGGAATGAACACTGAACAAAACGAACAAAAACAACAAAACGAACCGTGAAGCTATACACAGAGTGCTGAACAGGCAACTACACATAGACAAGAACCCACAAAACCAAAAGGGAAAATGGCTACCTAAATATGATCCCCAATCAGAGACAACGATAAACAGCTGCCTCTGATTGGGAACCAATTCAGGCCACCATAGACCTAGACATACAAAAAACCCTAGACAATACAAAAACAAGCATACCCACCCTCGTCACACCCTGACCTAACCAAAATAATGAAGAAAACATAGATAACTAAGGTCAGGGCGTGACACAGCCAGCCCCAGGACCAGCCCGTCAGCAGCCAGCCCCAGGACCAGCCCGTCAGCAGCCAGCCCCAGGACCAGCCCGCCAGCCCGTCAACAGCCTGCAGGAGGAGAAATATGGATGTAAAAATATGGTGAAATTGCATGGTCTTCTTGCCCAAGGAATGAGCCTCCTCGCATGGCTGCCAATGTGATGAGGAGGCAACCATGTGCAGGACATAAAGTCTTCTTTTGAACTGTTCATCCCAGACACCATCCAGAAAGTCAATCTGAACTGCACTAATTTGGAGGAAAGGCATGTTTTTGGAGAGAGACGGACCAAACTAATTTACATGCATAGTTTAGGGGTTGTTATCCTTACTGGTGTCTTCAGATCCAACGGGGGAATCCACAGAATCCCCGTGGGAGGCAGAAACTGGCAGATCACTTTTCTGTGCAACAATGTCTCTGGAAAACCACATTATTTCCAGGATTATCCACTTCGATACCCGAGACACCAGACCAGCTCGGCTGCAGAGAGACAAGCTAGCTGCAATCAGGTCAGTGTAGAGAGACAAGCTAGCTGCTATCAGGTCAGTGTAGAGAGACAAGCTAGCTGCAATCAGGTCAGTGTAGAGAGACAAGCTAGCTGCAATCAGGTCAGTGTAGAGAGACAAGCTAGCTACAAGCAGGTCAGTGCAGAGAGACAAGCTAGCTGCTATCAGGTCAGTGTAGAGAGACAAGCTAGCTGCTATCAGGTCAGTGCAGAGAGACAAGCTAGCTGCTATCAGGTCAGTGCAGAGAGACAAGCTAGCTGCTATCAGGTCAGTGTAGAGAGACAAGCTAGCTGCTATCAGGTCAGTGTAGAGAGACAAGCTAGCTGCCATCAGGTCAGTGCAGAGAGACAAGCTAGCTGCAAGCAGGTCAGTGGAGAGAGACAAGCTAGCTGCAATCAGGTCAGTGCAGAGAGACAAGCTAGCTGCCATCAGGTCAGTGTAGAGAGACAAGCTAGCTGCAATCAGGTCAGTGCAGAGAGACAAGCTAGCTGCTATCAGGTCAGTGTAGAGAGACAAGCTAGCTGTAATCAGGTCAGTGCAGAGAGACAAGCTAGCTGCTATCAGGTCAGTGTAGAGAGACAAGCTAGCTGCTATCAGGTCAGTGTAGAGAGACAAGCTAGCTGCTATCAGGTCAGTGCAGAGAGACAAGCTAGCTGCTATCAGGTCAGTGCAGAGAGACAAGCTAGCTGCTATCAGGTCAGTGTAGAGAGACAAGCTAGCTGCCATCAGGTCAGTGCAGAGAGACAAGCTAGCTACAAGCAGGTCAGTGCAGAGAGACAAGCTAGCTGCTATCAGGTCAGTGTAGAGAGACAAGCTAGCTGCTATCAGGTCAGTGCAGAGAGACAAGCTAGCTGCAATCAGGTCAGTGTAGAGAGACAAGCTAGCTGCAATCAGGTCAGTGTAGAGAGACAAGCTAGCTGCTATCAGGTCAGTGCAGAGAGACAAGCTAGCTGCTATCAGGTCAGTGCAGAGAGACAAGCTAGCTGCTATCAGGTCAGTGCAGAGAGACAAGCTAGCTGCAATCAGGTCAGTGCAGAGAGACAAGCTAGCTGCTATCAGGTCAGTGTAGAGAGACAAGCTAGCTGTAATCAGGTCAGTGTAGAGAGACAAGCTAGCTGCTATCAGGTCAGTGTAGAGAGACAAGCTAGCTGCTATCAGGTCAGTGGAGAGAGACAAGCTAGCTGCTATCAGGTCAGTGCAGAGAGACAAGCTAGCTGCTATCAGGTCAGTGCAGAGAGACAAGCTAGCTGCTATCAGGTCAGTGCAGAGAGACAAGCTAGCTGCTATCAGGTCAGTGTAGAGAGACAAGCTAGCTGCTATCAGGTCAGTGCAGAGAGACAAGCTAGCTACAAGCAGGTCAGTGCAGAGAGACAAGCTAGCTGCTATCAGGTCAGTGTAGAGAGACAAGCTAGCTGCAATCAGGTCAGTGTAGAGAGACAAGCTAGCTGCAATCAGGTCAGTGTAGAGAGACAAGCTAGCTGCTATCAGGTCAGTGCAGAGAGACAAGCTAGCTGCTATCAGGTCAGTGCAGAGAGACAAGCTAGCTGCTATCAGGTCAGTGCAGAGAGACAAGCTAGCTGCAATCAGGTCAGTGTAGAGAGACAAGCTAGCTGCAATCAGGTCAGTGCAGAGAGACAAGCTAGCTGCTATCAGGTCAGTGGAGAGAGACAAGCTAGCTGCTATCAGGTCAGTGGAGAGAGACAAGCTAGCTGCTATCAGGTCAGTGCAGAGAGACAAGCTAGCTGCTATCAGGTCAGTGCAGAGAGACAAGCTAGCTGCTATCAGGTCAGTGCAGAGAGACAAGCTAGCTGCAATCAGGTCAGTGCAGAGAGACAAGCTAGCTGCAATCAGGTCAGTGCAGAGAGACAAGCTAGCTGCTATCAGGTCAGTGCAGAGAGACAAGCTAGCTGCTATCAGGTCAGTGCAGAGAGACAAGCTAGCTGCTATCAGGTCAGTACAGAGAGACAAGCTAGCTGCAATCAGGTCAGTGCAGAGAGACAAGCTAGCTGCTATCAGGTCAGTGCAGAGAGACAAGCTAGCTGCAATCAGGTCAGTGGAGAGAGACAAGCTAGCTGCTATCAGGTCAGTACAGAGAGACAAGCTAGCTGCTATCAGGTCAGTGCAGAGAGACATGCTAGCTGCTATCAGGTCAGTGCAGAGAGACAAGCTAGCTGCTATCAGGTCAGTGCAGAGAGACAAGCTAGCTGCTATCAGGTCAGTGTAGAGAGACAAGCTAGCTGCTATCAGGTCAGTGCAGAGAGACAAGCTAGCTGCTATCAGGTCAGTGTAGAGAGACAAGCTAGCTGCTATCAGGTCAGTGCAGAGAGACAAGCTAGCTGCTATCAGGTCAGTGTAGAGAGACAAGCTAGCTGCTATCAGGTCAGTGTAGAGAGACAAACTAGCTGCACTCAGGTCAGTGTAGAGAGACAAGCTAGCTGCTATCAGGTCAGTTTAGAGAGACAAGCTAGCTGCTATCAGGTCAGTGTAGAGAGACAAGCTAGCTGCTATCAGGTCAGTGTAGAGAGACAAACTAGCTGCACTCAGGTCAGTGTAGAGAGACAAGCTAACTGCTATCAGGTCAGTGTAGAGAGACAAGCTAGCTGCTATCAGGTCAGTGCAGAGAGACAAGCTAGCTGCTATCAGGTCAGTGTAGAGAGACAAGCTAGCTGCAATCAGGTCAGTGTAGAGAGACAAGCTATCTGCAATCAGGTCAGTGTAGAGAGACAAGCTAGCTGCTATCAGGTCAGTGTAGAGAGACAAGCTAGCTGCTATCAGGTCAGTGTAGAGAGACAAGCTAGCTGCTATCAGGTCAGTGCAGAGAGACAAGCTAGCTGCTATCAGGTCAGTGCAGAGAGACAAGCTAGCTGCTATCAGGTCAGTGTAGAGAGACAAGCTAGCTGCTATCAGGTCAGTGTAGAGAGACAAGCTAGCTGCTATCAGGTCAGTGCAGAGAGACAAGCTAGCTGCTATCAGGTCAGTGCAGAGAGACAAGCTAGCTGCTATCAGGTCAGTGTAGAGAGACAAGCTAGCTGCAATCAGGTCAGTGTAGAGAGACAAGCTAGCTGCTATCAGGTCAGTGTAGAGAGACAAGCTAGCTGCTATCAGGTCAGTGCAGAGAGACAAGCTAGCTGCAATCAGGTCAGTGTAGAGAGACAAGCTAGCTGCAATCAGGTCAGTGTAGAGAGACAAGCTAGCTGCAATCAGGTCAGTGTAGAGAGACAAGCTAGCTGCAATCAGGTCAGTGTAGAGAGACAAGCTAGCTGCAATCAGGTCAGTGCAGAGAGACAAGCTAGCTGCAATCAGGTCAGTGCAGAGAGACAAGCTAGCTGCTATCAGGTCAGTGTAGAGAGACAAGCTAGCTGTAATCAGGTCAGTGCAGAGAGACAAGCTAGCTGCTATCAGGTCAGTGCAGAGAGACAAGCTAGCTGCTATCAGGTCAGTGCAGAGAGACAAGCTAGCTACTATCAGGTCAGTGCAGAGAGACAAGCTAGCTGCTATCAGGTCAGTGCAGAGAGACAAGCTAGCTGCACTCAGGTCAGTGTAGAGAGACAAGCTAGCTGCACTCAGGTCAGTGTAGAGAGACAAGCTAGCTGCTATCAGGTCAGTGCAGAGAGACAAGCTAGCTGCTATCAGGTCAGTGCAGAGAGACAAGCTAGCTGCTATCAGGTCAGTGCAGAGAGACAAGCTAGCTGCAATCAGGTCAGTGTAGAGAGACAAGCTAGCTGCAATCAGGTCAGTGCAGAGAGACAAGCTAGCTGCTATCAGGTCAGTGGAGAGAGACAAGCTAGCTGCTATCAGGTCAGTGCAGAGAGACAAGCTAGCTGCTATCAGGTCAGTGCAGAGAGACAAGCTAGCTGCTATCAGGTCAGTGCAGAGAGACAAGCTAGCTGCAATCAGGTCAGTGCAGAGAGACAAGCTAGCTGCAATCAGGTCAGTGCAGAGAGACAAGCTAGCTGCTATCAGGTCAGTGCAGAGAGACAAGCTAGCTGCTATCAGGTCAGTGCAGAGAGACAAGCTAGCTGCTATCAGGTCAGTACAGAGAGACAAGCTAGCTGCAATCAGGTCAGTGCAGAGAGACAAGCTAGCTGCTATCAGGTCAGTGCAGAGAGACAAGCTAGCTGCAATCAGGTCAGTGGAGAGAGACAAGCTAGCTGCTATCAGGTCAGTACAGAGAGACAAGCTAGCTGCTATCAGGTCAGTGCAGAGAGACATGCTAGCTGCTATCAGGTCAGTGCAGAGAGACAAGCTAGCTGCTATCAGGTCAGTGCAGAGAGACAAGCTAGCTGCTATCAGGTCAGTACAGAGAGACAAGCTAGCTGCTATCAGGTCAGTGCACAGAGACAAGCTAGCTGCAATCAGGTCAGTGCAGAGAGACAAGCTAGCTGCAATCAGGTCAGTGCAGAGAGACAAGCTAGCTGCTATCAGGTCAGTGCAGAGAGACAAGCTAGCTGCTATCAGGTCAGTGCAGAGAGACAAGCTAGCTGCAATCAGGTCAGTGTAGAGAGACAAGCTAGCTGCAATCAGGTCAGTGCAGAGAGTCAAGCTAGCTGCTATCAGGTCAGTGGAGAGAGACAAGCTAGCTGCTATCAGGTCAGTGCAGAGAGACAAGCTAGCTGCTATCAGGTCAGTGCAGAGAGACAAGCTAGCTGCTATCAGGTCAGTGCAGAGAGACAAGCTAGCTGCAATCAGGTCAGTGCAGAGAGACAAGCTAGCTGCAATCAGGTCAGTGCAGAGAGACAAGCTAGCTGCTATCAGATCAGTGCAGAGAGACAAGCTAGCTGCTATCAGATCAGTGCAGAGAGACAAGCTAGCTGCTATCAGGTCAGTGCAGAGAGACAAGCTAGCTGCAATCAGGTCAGTGCAGAGAGACAAGCTAGCTGCTATCAGGTCAGTGCAGAGAGACAAGCTAGCTGCAATCAGGTCAGTGGAGAGAGACAAGCTAGCTGCTATCAGGTAAGTGCAGAGAGACAAGCTAGCTGCTATCAGGTCAGTGCAGAGAGACATGCTAGCTGCTATCAGGTCAGTGCAGAGAGACAAGCTAGCTGCTATCAGGTCAGTGCAGAGAGACAAGCTAGCTGCTATCAGGTCAGTGTAGAGAGACAAGCTAGCTGCTATCAGGTCAGTGCAGAGAGACAAGCTAGCTGCTATCAGGTCAGTGTAGAGAGACAAGCTAGCTGCTATCAGGTCAGTGTAGAGAGACAAACTAGCTGCACTCAGGTCAGTGTAGAGAGACAAGCTAGCTGCTATCAGGTCAGTTTAGAGAGACAAGCTAGCTGCTATCAGGTCAGTGTAGAGAGACAAGCTAGCTGCTATCAGGTCAGTGTAGAGAGACAAACTAGCTGCACTCAGGTCAGTGTAGAGAGACAAGCTAGCTGCTATCAGGTCAGTGTAGAGAGACAAGCTAGCTGCTATCAGGTCAGTGCAGAGAGACAAGCTAGCTGCTATCAGGTCAGTGCAGAGAGACAAGCTAGCTGCAATCAGGTCAGTGTAGAGAGACAAGCTAGCTGCAATCAGGTCAGTGCAGAGAGACAAGCAAGCTGGCTGCTATCAGGTCAGTGCAGAGAGACAAGCTAGCTGCTATAGGTCAGTGCAGAGAGACAAGCTAGCTGCTATCAGGTCAGTGTAGAGAGACAAGCTAGCTGCTATCAGGTCAGTGTAGAGAGACAAACTAGCTGCACTCAGGTCAGTGTAGAGAGACAAGCTAGCTGCTAATCAGGTCAGTTTAGAGAGACAAGCTAGCTGCTGCAGGTCAGTGTAGAGAGACAAGAGCGCTAGCTGCTATCAGTCAGTGTAGAGAGACAAACTAGCTGCACTCAGGTCAGTGTAGAGAGACAAGCTAGCTGCTATCAGGTCAGTGTAGAGAGACAAGCTAGCTGCTATCAGGTCAGTGGAGAGAGACAAGCTAGCTGCTATCAGGTCAGTGCAGAGAGACAAGCTAGCTGCAATCAGGTCAGTGTAGAGAGACAAGCTAGCCAATCAGGTCAGTGCAGAGAGTCAAGCTAGCTGCTATCAGGTCAGTGGAGAGAGACAAGCTAGTGCTATCAGGTCAGTGCAGAGAGACAAGCTAGCTGCTATCAGGTCAGTGCAGAGAGACAAGCTAGCTGCTATCAGGTCAGTGCAGAGAGACAAGCTAGCTGCAATCAGGTCAGTGCAGAGAGACAAGCTAGCTGCAATCAGGTCAGTGCAGAGAGACAAGCTAGCTGCTATCAGATCAGTGCAGAGAGACAAGCTAGCTGCTATCAGATCAGTGCACAGAGACAAGTAGAGAGACAAGCTAGCTGCTATCAGATCAGTGCAGAGAGA
>NW_024059908.1:0-27500 GCF_016432855.1 Salvelinus namaycush | reverse complement strand
ATACCCTATATAGTGCACTACTTTAGACCAGGGCCCTATACCCTATATAGTGCACTACTTTAGACCAGAGCCCTATTCCCTATATAGTGTACTACTTTAGACCAGGGCCCTATTCCCTATATAGTGCACTACTTTAGACCAGGGCCCTATACCCTATATAGTGCACTACTTTAGACCAGGGCCCTATACCCTATATAGTGCACTACTTTAGACCAGAGCCCTATACCCTATATAGTGCACTACTTTAGACCAGAGCCCTATACCCTATATAGTGCACTACTTTAGACCAGGGCCCTATACCCTATATAGTGCACTACTTTAGACCAGGGCCCTATACCCTATATAGTGCACTACTTTAGACCAGGGCCCTATACCCTATATAGTGCACTACTTTAGACCAGGGTCCCAGAGCTCATAGTGCACTACTTTAGACCAGGGCCCTATACCCTATATAGTGCACTACTTTAGACCAGGGCCCTATTCCCTATATAGTGTACTACTTTAGACCAGAGCCCTATACCCTATATAGTGCACTACTTTAGACCAGAGCCCTATTCCCTATATAGTGCACTACTTTAGACCAGAGCCCTATTCCCTATATAGTGCACCGTGTAGGAAATAGTGTGCCATTCGGGGACACAGCCACTGAGTGGGTGGATTGAGGAGGATCTTACCTGGATGTCATCGGATGTCAAGTGGCCCTTCAAATCACTGCTCCTCTTTTTGGGCGGGGGAGGGACCGGCTTGTGGGCGGGCGGGAGGTCGGTCCTGTTATCACAGAAGGGAGAGAAGAAGAACATGACACTCTGCACAGGTGAGGGATTTTCACTTTCCATTTCTACCAAGGCCCTGCTCCCACCACTACACCTGTATGACTGCAGTAATGACAAGCTGCCCTTGCCTTGGTCTCTCTCTCCCTTTTCCCTCCATCGTTAGGACGGAGTTCTGACAGACATCAACCATCGTGTTCCGACCGACCGTGGGGCCAGCAGCAGCAGCCATTTCCTGTTTGTCCACCCTTTCTGCCCTTTTGAATGACTGACCACTCTAATGAGACCAGACCGGACTGTGATTGGCTGACTGGACTCTGAGGACTCTGAGGTGAAGGGTCGGGGGAGGGAGGGCGGTGGGAGGGAGGGTGTGAGGGGGCGGGGAGACGGACCATTATGAGTCAAGTCCTCAGGATGGACAGGCTGTCTATTCCTCTAGTTTCTAATATCTCTCTAGTCCTCTACATACTACGCTGCGATAGTTAGTTTGATGTGTCACCCTTCCTGAGCAGTGAGGGAGATGTGAAGAAAATGGACTGCTCTTACTCCTCTCCTCCTGTGTGTATGTCTGTCTCCCTGGTACTAAAACAATCTCCCTTTCCCTCTTCCTCTCCCGCTCTTCTCCCTCTTCCCCTTCTTGTTCCTCTTCCTCTCCCTCTCCCTCTCGCTCTTCCTCAACCTCTTCCTCTTCCACATCCTCTTCTAAAGCCATGCAACCCCAGAGATATTCGTTTTTTGACTGTGTCCCAAATGGCACACGATTCTCAATTTAGTTCACTACTTTTGACAAGAGCCTTATGGACCCTGGTCATGTAGAAGTGCACTATATAGGCAATAGGGTTCCATTGGCTACACAGTCTTCCTATTGAGGACTGATATGTCTCTATTGGTAAACCGGTATTAAATTGCTGTGATTGCCCAATGTTATTGTTTATAGTCAGTGTTTCTTTCACCATTTTTCACCCTTTTTCAACCTTTTTCACCCTTTACAGACAGACCATCCATATCAAAGCAAACTACAGACAAACAATCCATATCAAACCAAAATACAGACAAACCTTCCTTATCGAACCAAACTACAGACAAACAATCCATATCAAACCAAAATACAGACAAACCTTCCTTATCGAACCAAACTACAGACAAACCTTCCATATCGAACCAAACTACAGACAAACCTTCCATATCGAACCAAACTACAGACAAACCTTCCATATCGAACCAAACTACAGACAGACCTTCCATATCAAACCAAACTACAGACAAACCTTCCATATCAAACCAAACTACAGACAAACCTTCCATATCAAACCAAACTACAGACAAACCTTCCATATCGAACCAAACTACAGACAAACCTTCCATATCGAACCAAACTACAGACAAACCTTCCATATCGAACCAAACTACAGACAAACCTTCCATATCGAACCAAACTACAGACAGACCTTCCATATCAAACCAAACTACAGACAAACCTTCCATATCAAACCAAACTACAGACAAACCTTCCATATCGAACCAAACTACAGACAAACCTTCCATATCGAACCAAACTACAGACAAACCTTCCATATCGAACCAAACTACAGACAAACCTTCCATATCGAACCAAACTACAGACAAACCTTCCATACCGAACCAAACTACAGACAAACCTTCCATATCAAACCAAACTACAGACAGACCTTCCATATCGAACCAAACTACAGACAAATCTTCCATATCGAACCAAACTACAGACAAACCTTCCATACCGAACCAAACTACAGACAAACCTTCCATATCAAACCAAACTACAGACAGACCTTCCATATCGAACCAAACTACAGACAAACCTTCCATATCGAACCAAACTACAGACAAACCTTCCATACCGAACCAAACTACAGACAAACCTTCCATATCAAACCAAACTACAGACAGACCTTCCATATCGAACCAAACTACAGACAAATCTTCCATATCGAACCAAACTACAGACAAACCTTCCATACCGAACCAAACTACAGACAAACCTTCCATATCAAACCAAACTACAGACAGACCTTCCATATCGAACCAAACTACAGACAAACATGTGGACAAGATGATGCAATAAATACAGTAAAGCCCTGATGAAGCCTCATCTCAAACAGGGTGGGAAACAGTACATTGAGTCTCATCATTCCCATTTTGTTGAAGTTGATTCAAATAATAACATGAAACAGAAAAGCAGAGGATAGCAGAGGGAAGCAGAAGGAAGCAGATGGAAGCCGAGGGAAGCAGAGGGAATCGGAGGAAAACAGAAGAAAGCAGAAAGAAGCAGAGGGAATCGAAGGAAAACAGAAGAAAGCAGAAGGAAGCAGAGGGAAGCAGAGGGAAGCAGAGGAAAGCAGAGGGAAGAATAAGGAAGCAGAGGGAAGCAGAGGGAAGAATAAGGAAGCAGAGGGAAGAATAAGGAAGCAGAGGGAAGCAGAGGGAAGGGAAGCAGAGGAAAGCAGCAGGAAGCAGAGGGAAGAATAAGGAAGCAGAGGGAAGCAGAGGAAAGCAGAGGGAAGAATAAGGAAGCAGTGGGAAGCAGAGGGAAGCAGAGGGAAGCAGAGGGAAGAATAAGGAAGCAGAGGAAAGCAGCAGGAAGCAGAGGGAAGGGAAGCAGAGGAAAGCAGCAGGAAGCAGAGGGAAGAATAAGGAAGCAGAGGGAAGCAGACGGAAGCAGAGGGAAGCAGAGGATAGCAGAAGGAATCAGAGGGAAGCAGAGGGAAGCAGAGGGAAGCAGAGGGAAGCAGAGGGAAGCAGGGGGAAGCAGAGGGAAGCAGAAGAAAGCAGCAGGAAGCAGAGGGAAGGGAAGCAGAGGAAAGCAGAGGGAAGCAGACGGAAGCAGAGGGAAGCAGAGGGAAGGGAAGCAGAGGAAAGCAGCAGGAAGCAGAGGGAAGAATAAGGAAGCAGAGGGAAGCAGACGGAAGCAGAGGGAAGCAGAGGATAGCAGAAGGAAGCAGCAGGAAGCAGAGGGAAGCAGAGGGAAGCAGAAGGAATCAGAGGGAAGCAGAAGAAAGCAGCAGGAAGCAGAGGGAAGGGAAGCAGAGGAAAGCAGAGGGAAGCAGAAGGAATCAGAGGGAAGCAGAAGGAATCAGAGGGAAGCAGAAGAAAGCAGCAGGAAGCAGAGGGAAGGGAAGCAGAGGAAAGCAGAGGGAAGCAGAAGGAATCAGAGGGAAGCAGAAGAAAGCAGCAGGAAGCAGAGGGAAGGGAAGCAGAGGAAAGCAGCAGGAAGCAGAGGGAAGGGAAGCAGAGGAAAGCAGAGGGAAGCAGAAGGAATCAGAGGGAAGCAGAAGAAAGCAGCAGGAAGCAGAGGGAAGGGAAGCAGAGGAAAGCAGCAGGAAGCAGAGGGAAGAATAAGGAAGCAGAGGGAAGCAGAGGGAAGCAGAGGGAAGCAGAAGGAATCAGAGGGAAGCAGAGGGAAGCAGAAGGAATCAGAGGGAAGCAGAGGAAAGCAGCAGGAAGCAGAGGGAAGAATAAGGAAGCAGAGGGAAGCAGAAGGAATCAGAGGGAAGCAGAGGGAAGCAGAAGGAATCAGAGGGAAGCAGAAGAAAGCAGCAGGAAGCAGAGGAAAGCAGAGGGAAGCAGAAGGAATCAGAGGGAAGCAGAGGAAAGCAGCAGGAAGCAGAGGGAAGCAGAAGGAATCAGAGGGAAGCAGAGGGAAGCAGAAGGAATCAGAGGGAAGCAGAAGGAATCAGAGGGAAGCAGAGGGAAGCAGAAGGAATCAGAGGGAAGCAGAGGAAAGCAGAGGATAGCAGAAGGAAGCAGAGAGAAGCAGGGGGAAGCAGAGGGAAGCTAGGTGTAATTACTACAGGGGACAGCAGAAGGAAGCAGATGGAAGCAGTGGGAAGCAGAGGGAAGCAGAGGGAAGCAGAGGGAAGCAGAGGATAGCAGAAGGAAGCAGTGGGAAGCAGAAGGAAGCAGTGGGAAGCAGAGGGAAGCAGAGGGAAGCAGAGGATAGCAGAAGGAAGCAGTGGGAAGCAGAAGGAAGCAGTGGGAAGCAGAGGGAAGCTAGGTGTAATTACTACAGATAAAAGATCCCGTCCCTCAAACATGTTAGCGTTCAGATGTCATCTGCCAACTTCTGACACGTTATCAGCCCTGATAAAAGATGAATCCTGAGAGAACTGACAGAGAGCTGTGTACCTAGATGTACCTACTCTCCCTCTCCACCCACCCTTTACACACACACACACACACACACACACACACACACACACACACACACACACACACACACACACACACACACACACACACACACACACACACACACACACACACACACACCCCTCCCCCCACCTGGTCCTTATCCTTATTGAATAACATGACCTTTCTACAAGGCCAAGCTGTCTCTTTGATGCGCTGGACACTTTGTGCCTGAGTGCCCCTCTTAACTCGTTCTTTCATGCTTGTTATTTCCACTCCGTATCACCTTGTTTCCAGACAGACTCTACGTGCTGTTGATTCATGTGGCACCCTCTCTGCCAACACACGAGACACGACACCACACACACACACACACACACACACACACACACACACACACACACACACACACACACACACACACACACACATGCACACAGGCACGCATGGACGAACGCGTGCACTCACTTACACACACACACACAAACACGCACGCAGACATGCACACACACGCACGGCCAGCGATCTCACCCGATGCACAACACAACCCAGCACAAGACAGCGACACTACTCTGTCTCTGTGTTCACAACACAACCAGCTGTTTCACGGAGGTCTCAGAGGAAACACTGAGCCATCCATTTTCTCTCAGAGTCAGAGACATACAGAGTCCAACAGAGAGGGTTGTAAACACAATGGTCCACACATTCAGCAGCAGGTTTCTCCGTGTAATAAAACTCTGGGATCCATTGCTACTGATTGATAGTGTTGTTGTGATTTTGTTGATGGGGAACGTTAAAGGTGGAATCTGGGATTGGTACATCCATTCTGGGATTTTTTTATTAATTATATAATTAAATGAGTGACATACCCGAACTTCGAAATGCTTCTAGGAGCTTAGTTCAACTGTCAAACGCCGTAATATAATTTGGATATCATGAATGGTCAGTC
Organism: Salvelinus namaycush; assembly: GCF_016432855.1. NCBI lineage: Eukaryota > Metazoa > Chordata > Actinopteri > Salmoniformes > Salmonidae > Salvelinus > Salvelinus namaycush. The sequence goes on along the minus strand of NW_024059908.1, from coordinate 21,617 downwards.
CTTGCATCCAGTGCTGTGTTTATGAATTTGAGAATGGTTACATTAATCCAGCATATCCCTCAGCTGTTTACCAAAACACGGGTTGGGTGTCCCTTTGTTATTGTTTGAATTGCATATTTCCCATTTAAAAAAACATCCGCTGAAGAATCACTAAAATAAAGATCACTACATCTACATCAATCTGTCATTAAATGATCACTGACCTGTCAATCTGTCGTTACATGATCACTGACCTGTCAATCTGTCATTACATGATCACTGACCTGTCAATCTGTCATTACACGATCACTGACCTGTCAATCTGTCATTACACGATCACTGACCTGTCAATCTGTCATTACACGATCACTGACCTGTCAATCTGTCATTACACGATCACTGACCTGTCAATCTGTCGTTACACGATCACTGACCTGTCAATCTGTCATTACACGATCACTGACCTGTCAATCTGTCATTACATGATCACTGACCTGTCAATCTGTCATTACATGATCACTGACCTGTCAATCTGTCATTACATGATCACTGACCTGTCAGTCTGTCATTACACGATCACTGACCTGTCAATCTGTCATTACACAATCACTGACCTGTCAATCTGTCATTACACGATCACTGACCTGTCAATCTGTCATTACATGATTACTGACCTGTCAATCTGTCGTTACACGATCACTGACCTGTCAATCTGTCATTACATGATCACTGACCTGTCAATCTGTCATTACACAATCACTGACCTGTCAATCTGTCATTACACGATCACTGACCTGTCAATCTGTCATTACATGATCACTGACCTGTCAATCTGTCATTACACGATCACTGACCTGTCAATCTGTCGTTACATGATCACTGACCTGTCAATCTGTCATTACATGATCACTGACCTGTCAATCTGTCGTTACATGATCACTGACCTGTCAATCTGTCATTACACGATCACTGACCTGTCAATCTGTCATTCCACGATCACTGACCTGTCAATCTTTCATTACACGATCACTGACCTGTCAATCTGTCATTACACGATCACTGACCTGTCAATCTGTCATTACACGATCACTGACCTGTCAATCTGTCATTACACGATCACTGACCTGTCAATCTGTCATTACACGATCACTGACCTGTCAATCTGTCATTACACGATCACTGACCTGTCAATCTGTCATTACACGATCACTGACCTGTCCGGCCACTGTGTCATGTCAGCCATCACATTAGATGTTTAACACAGGGATTCCGTTCAGTTGTTTTTCCTTTAGGATACAACTATGACACTATGACACAAAACAGAGAATGGTTTCTACGAGGTGCAGCTGCATGATTTACTGGAACATACGAATAGACCCGTTGGATTCAATTTACACAGTTCAATAAACGCATTGTCAAATTGTTTTACTCCCAATATGATTCAACTACAGAGGTAGTCTGACTTATGTGCTCTAGGCTCTGTAAGGCTGTCCTTCAAATCACATGAAGCATGTGATTTGTGATTAATTTAATCTATTTTTGTAATCACGCATTGTCCATAAGGAGCAGCCTCGAGAAAGAGAGGGGGAGAGAGAGAGAAACAGAGAGAGAGAGAGAGCGCTAGAGAGAGAGAGAGCGAGACAGAGAGAGAGATAGAGAGAGAGATAAAGAGAAAGAGAGAGAGAGAGAGAGGGAGAGAGGAAGAGAGAGAGGGAGAGAGAGAGGGAGCGCTAGAGAGAGGGAGAGAGAGAGAGAGGGAGAGAGAATGCGAGAGAGCGCTAGAGAGACGTTAAATTCCTGCTCTTCGCAGATGCCCTATGCCTGCTGTCACCCACAGCACATGGCCTAGCAGAGCCTGGACCTGCTAGAGCAGTACTGTAAATACTGTAAACCTCAAAAATACAAAAATAAAGATTTTCCAGAGAAGACCCAGATCTCAGGGAATTAGACCAAAGTTCTCAATTCGTACAAAATATAAAGAGTACTGCACATACTACAATTACTTTAGTTTAAAAATAATCTCAACTGGACACCTTAATGAGGCAGTGAATGAACTGAGAGAGAAAGTACGCAGAGTATTCTACGCCATTAAAAAACAAATTCAAATTTAAATACCTATTAAAATTTGGCTAAAACTAATGGAATGTGTCATTGAACCAATTGCACTTTATGGCAGCGAGGTGTGGGGTCCACTTGCAAAACAAGATAAGATCAAAGATCAAAAATAGATCAAAAATGGGACAAACACCCCATTGAAACCCTGCATGCAGAGTTCTGTAAGATTCTCCTACATGTCCAGAGGAAAACTACAAACAATGCATGCAGGGCAGAATTAGGCCAATATCCACTAATAATAGGAACTCAAAAAAGAGCAATTCAGTTTTGGAAACATCTAAAATACAGTGACCCCCTCTCCTATCATTACCAAGCCCTGCAATGCCAAGAGCTGAGCAAAGAAAAGAGTCCCCTCATCCAGCTGGTCCTGGGGCTGAGTTCACTAACCTGTTCTACTAACACACTGAAGCCTCAGGACCAGAACATCCAATCAATCAGAATAAACCAAATTACAACACAGTCAAAACAAAACTACATTGCTTATTGGGGGAGGACGCAGAGAGCTGTGGGTTGGCAGCGCACTACATTGCTGCCTGCCATAAGATGAGGGACAGAGTCTGACAGACCAACCAACCTGCACATGTCCTCTATGCTTATTGTTATTGTTGAATATGTTGGTTATTTTGACCCTTGGTTACTGTTGTTACTGTTGTCCCGTTGACAATATTGACTATTATTATTAATTATGTTAATATTGTAAATCTCCAAAGTAAGCTTTGGCATTATGTACATTGTTACGTCATGCAAATATAGCGAAATGAATTGAATTGATAAAGAGAAAGGGAGAGAAAGGGAGAGAGAGACAGAGACAGGGAGAGAGACAGAGAGAGAGAGAGAGAGACAGGGAGAGAGAGAGAGAGACAGAGACAGGGAGAGAGAGAGAGAGAGAGAGAGAGAGAGAGAGAGAGATAGAGACAGGGAGAGAGAGAGAGAGAGAGATAGACAGGGAGAGAGAGAGAGAGAGAGACAGCGAGAGAGAGAGAGAGAGAGAGAGAGAGAGAGAGAGAGAGATAGAGAGAGAGAGAGAGAGAGAGAGAGAGAGAGAGAGAGAGAGAGAGAGAGAGAGAGACAGAGACAGGGAGAGAGAGAGAGAGAGAGAGAGGGACAGGGAGAGAGAGAGAGAGAGAGAGAGAGACAGGGAGAGAGAGAGAGAGAGAGAGAGAGAGAGAGAGAGAGAGAGAGAGAGAGAGAGAGAGAGAGAGAGAGAGGACAAACTAGGCTCACCTAGCCACATAATAATACACACAGGCACAAACGACCTGAGAGCACAGCAGGAAAGGGTGGCCACAGCACTGAAGGGAGTGATTGAAAAAGCTTCTTCTACTTTCCCCAACGCACAAGTGGTTATCTCCACCCTGCTACCACGAAAAGACTTCCACCCTGCTACAATACAGTGGGTAAACGCAAGCATTTCCCGTGACTGTGCCTCAAAACCAAATGTCTTTCTGGCCCACCACTCCACCCTGGACTTGAACAGCCTCTTTGACCAGGTCCACCTCTACAAGGCAGCAGTGCCCACCTTTGCCCGGACTCTAAAGGACATCGCTCTCAAACGCAGCCCCAACACTTCACACAGGAGCAACAGATCAATAGACACCCCACCCAGACCAGCGAGACACCCTCCAAGACCTTCAGGACCCCCCCCTGGACCTACACATAGAGGACCCACGCCAAGAGGACTTACATCCAGACCACAGCACCCCCAGACACATCCACACCCCCACCCCAACCAATCAACACCCCCCCACATCAACCATGCCCACACCCAATTTAGGCCCCCTCAGATCAGACCTATGCCACTCCTGCCCACCCCATGCACCCCACCCCCGCAAAGAGGGCATCAACATGGAAGTCACACCTACGCCCAGGTAGTGAGCGGGCAAACAGGCCCAACCCCCACTCTTACACTCGCCCAAGCCAACGGCATGTACCAGATGCTCAACAGGCTCTGCTCACACTTACTGGCCTGAGGCCAAACCACGACCAACAACATTGGACACTTTATGGAACAAAAAGCCTTCACTATATCATCCTGGAATATCCAAGGCCTGAGGTCATCTGCCTTTGGCCTAAAGAGCAGGAACCCGGACTTCACCAAAGAAATCGGTAATGCAGACATTGTCATCCTGCAAGAAACATGGTATAGAGGAGACGGACCCACTGGTTGCCCTCTAGGTTACAGAGAGCTGGTAGTCCCATCCACCAAACTACCAGGTGTGAAACAGGGAAGGGACTCAGGGGGAATGCTAATTTGGTATAGAGCAGACCTAACTCACTCCATTAAATTAATCAAAACAGGAACATTTTACATTTGGCTAGAAATTCAAAAGGAAATTATCTTAACAGAGAAAAATGTCCTCCTGTGTGCTACCTATATCCCCCCACTAGAATCCCCATACTTTAATGAAGACAGCTTCTCCATCCTGTGTGCTTCCTATATCCCCCCACTAGAATCCCCATACTTTAATGAAGACAGCTTCTCCATCCTGTGTGCTACCTATATCCCCCCACTAGAATCCCCATACTTTAATGAAGACAGCTTCTCCATCCTGGAGGGGGAAATCAATCATTTCCAGGCCGAGGGACATGTATTAGTCTGTGGCGACCTAAATGCCAGAACTGGACACGAACCTGACACCCTCAGCACACAGGGGGACAAACACCTGCCTGCAGGTGACAGCATTCCCTCCCCCATATGCCCCCCTAGGCACAACTATGACAACATAACCAACAAAAACGGGTCACAACTCCTGCAGCTCTGTCGCACGCTGGGTATGTACATAGTCAATGGTAGGCTTCGAGGGGACTCCTATGGTAGGTACACCTATAGCTCATCTCTTGGCAGTAGCACTGTAGACTACTTTATCACTGACCTCAACCCAGAGTCTCTCAGAGCGTTCACAGTCAGCCCACTGACACCCCTATCAGATCACAGCAAAATTACAGTCTACTTGAACAGAGCAATACTCAATCATGAGGCATCAAAGCCAAAGGAACTGAGTAACATTAAGAAATGCTATAGATGGAAGGAATGCAGTTTGGAAACCTACCAAAAAACAATTAGGCAACAGCAAATCCAATCCCTTTTAGACAACTTCCTGGGTAAAACGTTCCACTGCAATAGTGAAGGTGTAAACTTGGCAGTAGAAAATCTTAACAGTATATTTGACCTCTCAGCTTCCCTATCAAATCTAAAAATCTCAAATAGAAAACCGAAGAAAATGAACAACAATGACAAATGGTTTGATGAAGAATGCAAAAATCTAAGAAATAAATTGAGAAACCTGTCCAACCAAAAACATAGAGATCCGGAAAACCTGAGTCAACGCCTTCACTATGGTGAATCACTAAAACAATACAGAAATACACTACGGAAAAAGAAGGAACAGCATGTCAGAAATCAGCTCAATGTAATTGAAGAATCCATAGACTCTAACCAATTCTGGGAAAATTGGAAAACACTAAACAAACAACAACACGAAGAATTATCTATCCAAAATGGAGATGTATGGGTAAACCACTTCTCCAATCTTTTTGGCTCTATAACAAAGAATAAAGAGCAAAAACATATACATGATCAAATACAAATCCTAGAATCAACTATTAAAGACGACCAGAACCCACTGGATTCTCCAATTACCTTGAATGAGTTACAGGACAAAATAAAAACCCTCCAACCCAAAAAGGCCTGTGGTGTTGATGGTATCCTTAATGAAATGATCAAATATACAGACAACAAATTCCAATTGGCTATACTAAAACTCTTTAACATCGTCCTTAGCTCTGGCATCTTCCCCAATATTTGGAACCAAGGACTGATCACCCCAATCCACAAAAGTGGAGACAAATTTGACCCCAATAACTACCGTGGAATATGCGTCAACAGTAACCTTGGTAAAATACTCTGCATTATCATTAACAGCAGACTCGTACATTTCCTCAATGAACACAATGTACTGAGCAAATGTCAAATTGGCTTTTTACCAAATTACCGTACAACAGACCATGTATTCACCCTACACACCCTAATTGACAACCAAACAAACCAAAACAAAGGCAAAGTCTTCTCATGCTTTGTTGATTTCAAAAAAGCCTTCGACTCAATTTGGCATGAGGGTCTGCTATACAAATTGATGGAAAGTGGTGTTGGGGGTAAAACATACGACATTATAAAATCCATGTACACAAACAACAAGTGTGCGGTTAAAATTGGCAAAAAACACACACATTTCTTCACACAGGGTCGTGGGGTGAGACAGGGATGCAGCTTAAGCCCCACCCTCTTCAACATATATATCAACGAATTGGCGCGGGCACTAGAACAGTCTGCAGCACCCGGTCTCACCCTACTAGAATCTGAAGTCAAATGTCTACTGTTTGCTGATGATCTGGTGCTTCTGTCACCAACCAAGGAGGGCCTACAGCATCACCTAGATCTTCTGCACAGATTCTGCCAGACCTGGGCCCTGACAGTAAATCTCAGTAAGACCAAAATAATGGTGTTCCAAAAAAGGTCCAGTCGCCAGGACCACAAATTCCATCTAGACACCGTTGCCCTAGAGCACACAAAAAACTATACATACCTCGGCCTAAACATCAGCACCACAGGTAACTTCCACAAAGCTGTGAACGATCTGAGAGACAAGGCAAGAAGGGCCTTCTATGCCATCAAAAGGAACATAAATTTCAACATACCAATTAGGATCTGGCTAAAAATACTTGAATCAGTCATAGAGCCCATTGCCCTTTATGGTTGTGAGGTCTGGGGTCCGCTCACCAACCAAGATTTCACAAAATGGGGCAAACACCAAATTGAGACTCTGCATGCAGAATTCTGCAAAAATATCCTCCGTGTACAACGTAGAACACCAAATAATGCATGCAGAGCAGAATTAGGCCGATACCCACTAATTATCAAAATCCAGAAAAGAGCCGTTAAATTCTACAACCACCTAAAAGGAAGCGATTCCCAAACCTTCCATAACAAAGCCATCACCTACAGAGAGATGAACCTGGAGAAGAGTCCCCTAAGCAAGCTGGTCCTAGGGCTCTGTTCACAAACACAAACACACCCCACAGAGCCCCAGGACAACAGCACAATTAGACCCAACCAAATCATGAGAAAACAAAAAGATAATTACTTGACACATTGGAAAGAATTAACAAAAAAATAGAGCAAACTAGAATGCTATTTGGCCCTAAACAGAGAGTACACAGTGGCAGAATACCTGACCACTGTGACTGACCCAAACTTAAGGAAAGCTTTGACTATGTACAGACTCAGTGAGCATAGCCTTGCTATTGAGAAAGGCCGCCGTAGGCAGACATGGCTCTCAAGAGAAGACAGGCTATGTGCACACTGTCCACAAAATGAGGTGGAAACTGAGCTGCACTTTCTAACCTCCTGCCCAATGTATGACCATATTAGAGACACATATTTCCCTCAGATTACACAGATCCACAAAGAATTCGAAAACAAATCAAATTTTGATAAACTCCCATATCTACTGGGCGAAATTCCACAGTGTGCCATCACAGCAGCAAGATTTGTGACCTGTTGTCACAAGAAAAGGGCAACCAGTGAAGAACAAACACCATTGTAAATACAACCCATATTTATGCTTATTTATCTTAACTTGTGTGCTTTAACCATTTGTACATTGTTACAACACTGTATATATATAATATGACATTTGTAATGTCTTTATTGTTTTGAAACTTCTGTATGTGTAATGTTTACTGTTAATTTGTATTGTTTGTTTCACATTTGTGTATTGTCTACCTCACTTGCTTTGGCAATGTTAACACATGTTTCCCATGCCAATAAAGCCCTTGAATTGAATTGAGAGGGAGAGAGAGAGAGAGAGAGAGAGAGAGAGAGAGAGAGAGAGAGAGACAGAGACAGGGAGAGAGAGAGAGAGAGAGAGAGAGAGGGAGAGAGAGAGACAGGGAGAGAGAGAGAGAGAGAGAGAGAGAGAGAGAGAGAGAGAGAGAGAGAGAGAGAGAGAGAGAGAGAGAGAGAGAGAGAGAGAGAGAGAGAGAGAGATTTAATTTAAGCTCAACAAAGCCACAAGAATTAGCCATACAAGATGTAGGAATTTGGAAAACTTATTTTGATAATCTATACAAAAACATCCCACAAAAAGACTTAAAACAGAACCAATTAGAAATTAAAGAAAAATTGAACATCCTTGAATCAGTCATTAAAAACAACCAAAATCCATTAGATTACCCAATAACCCAACAAGTACTAAATGAAAAGCTCAAATCTATTAAATCAAAGAAGGCTTGTGGTCTAGACAACATCAGAAATGAAATGCTGAAAAACAGCACACCTGAGTTGCAAAATGCTGTGCTTAAATTGTTCAACATGGTTTTAACTTCTGGCTGCTTCCCTGATGTCTGGAACCAGGGGCTCATCTCCCCTATCCACAAAAGTGGAGACAAATCAGACCCCAATAATTACAGGGGAATTTGTGTAAACTTGGGAAAGGTTTTCTGTAGCATTTTGAATTCAAGAATTCAAACCTTTCTTCAAGAAAAAAATGTAATAACTAAATGTCAAATTGGTTTTCTCCCTAACCATCGCACTACTGACCATATATACACCTTACACACACTAATTACTAAACACGTCCACCAAAAAAAAGAGGGCAAAATCTTTGCTTGCTTTATTGACTTTAAAAAAGCATTTGATTCTATTTGGCACGAAGGGCTATTCTACAAAATTCTCCAAAGTGGGCTTGGTGGTAAGGTGTATGACTTAATAAAATGTATGTACACAGAAAACAAGTGTGCAATAAAAATCAAAAACCAAAGAACAGAATTCTTTTCACAATGTCGAGGTGTGAGACAAGGCTGTAGTTTGAGTCCAAATCTTTTCAACATTTATATCAATGAATTAGCAGACATGTTGGACCATTCTCCAGCCCCAGGACTCACACTATTTGACACAGAGGTGAAATACCTGCTATATGCTGATGACTTGGTACTTCTATCACCAACCAAAGAAGGTCTTCAACAGAACATTAATATTCTAGAGCAATATTGCCATAATTGGGCCCTGGCAGTAAATTTCCCAAAAACTAAAATCATGATTTTCCAAAAACAAAACAGATGTCAGAAACACAAATATAAATTCACCCTGAACAACACCATCATTGAACACACAAAAAATTACACCTACCTTGGTCTGACCATATCTGCATCGGGAAACTTTAATAGGGCAGTGAATGCACTCAAAGAAAAAGCCCGCAGAGCATTGTATGCAATAAAAATGAAATTATTCAAAATCAACATCCCAATTAGAATTTGGACCAAAATATTTGACAGTGTAATCCTACCAATAGCTCTTTATGGAAGTGAGGTTTGGGGGCCACTCAATAAACTGGACTTTAAAATGTGGGACAAACATCCAATTGAAGCCCTACATGCAGAATTCTGTCGGAAAATCCTACAAGTCCAGAGAAATACACCAACTAATGCATGTAGGGCAGAATTGGGCCGCTTTCCAGTAATAATGAAAATACAGAAAAGATCATTAAAATTTTGGCTACATCTAAATTCAAGTCCAAATTCGAGTCTGCAATTTAAAGCACTTCAAACCCAAGAGCTGAGCCCAGAAACGAGCCCTCTCAGTCAGCTGGTGTTGGACCTAACCAACCAAGCTGACACCAGCACTGCTTCAAAAGAAAGAATTCCAATAAACAAAATCATGAACCAATCAAAGGACTCATATATACAACATTGGAAAAACGAAACAAAATCCCAAAGCCGACTAAATTGCTATCTGACCCTAAACAGAGAATATGAATTGGCTGAATATCTCTACTCTGTCAGAGATACGAAGCAGAGACAGATCCTTACCAAGTACAGGCTGAGTGACCACCGATTGGCAATAGAAACCGGCAGACATAAAAAGACATGGCTACCCAAAGAGGAGCGTGTATGTGGTCACTGCACGACAGGGGAGGTAGAAACAGAGATGCACTTTCTCCTTTACTGTGATAAATATTCCTCACCAAGAGATTCATTATTCACAGAAATGACTACATTTATTCCAAATTTTAACTTATTAAACCCAGAGGAAAAACTAAAAATACTCATGGGTGAAGGAGCAATGGCTCCTCTTGCAGCCAAATATGTATTTGCCTGCCATAGCCTGAGGGACACTGAATAATAACATCTGCATAGTAAGCAGTAACTTACTTATTATGACTGTTATTGTTATTACTGTTATTGTTATTACTATTATTATTGTTGTTTATCATTCCAAATAGTAGTGGTATGGGTGGTAATGGTAATGATAGCAGTTTAATGATGGTGGTGGTGGTAGTGGTGGTAATGATGATAGTAGTTGTAGTACCGATGTAATGGTGAAGATGACCGTTATTTAGTTATAAGTTAGTTATAGTTTAATTTTTTAATTTTTTATTACAATGTATATTGTATACATTGTTGCTTTGGCAATATTGACACAATGTTTTTCATGCCAATAAAGCAGCTTGAATTTTTGAATTTTGAATTTTTGAATTTTGAATTTTGAGAGAGAGAGAGAGAGAGAGAGAGAGAGAGAGAGAGAGAGAGAGAGAGAGAGAGAGAGAGAGAGACAGAGAGAGAGAGAGAGAGAGAGAGAGAGAGAGAGAGAGAGAGAGAGAGAGAGAGAGGTAGAGACAGAGGCAGGGAGAGAGAGCGTAGCCTGTCACAAGTCAGTCTCTGTGACCAAGCCAGTCCACTTTGAAAACCTTTGAGCACAGCACACTGATAGCGATCTCATACAATTGGGCTGAAAATGTTGTGTACAGAATCTTGACATTCCAGAAGTCTGTATTCCTCTATTCATCACTGACTTGATAGATTAAAGAGAAAGTGCAGATGACACCCCTAAAACAAGACATTTGAAGATTAATATTATGGCATTTCAGGGTCAGATACAATACAGTCCTGTCTGTCTTCACTGGTTCAATGTTGGTCTTTAAAAATATATATATTTTGGAGGGTGGATAACAAGATAATGATAAGTGTCAGAAACATACATGTCTAACAGACAGACCATTATATTATCACAAACAGACATGTCTAACATACATGTCTAACATACATGTCTAACATACATGTCTAACATACATGTCTAACAGACAGACCATTATATTATCCGTCTTCAAAGAAACAATAGGAGAAACTGCTAAATAATTGAGTGACTTTTTTTCTTTTTCCTTTCAAGGAGCTTAGCCTTTGATCCGGTTATGTTTTTCATGTGAACTATATGGAGAAAACGAATGGCAGTATTGATCCAATTAGTTGTGCATGAGATCCCACGCATGGCCTCTCTTGCTAAGGTGTCAATTGACGTATAGTGATGGCCTTGACTGTCTAACGTGACGTTCACATTGACGTCATTCATAAAGACCCTTAATAAGACACAAAGGGTCTTTCTAGACATATATAAACAGCAGATGGTTGTTGTGATAGATCCATTATGGTGGTGGATCTATTGTGTTTTCCACAGGAGGAGGTATTGTGTTTTCCACAGGAGGAGGTATTGTGTTTTCCACAGGAGGAGGTAGTGTGTTTTCCACAGGAGGAGGTATTGTGTTTTCCACAGGAGGAAGTATTGTGTTTTCCACAGGAGGAGGTATTGTGTTTTCCACAGGAGGAGGTATTGTGTTTTCTACAGGAGGAGGTATTGTGTTTTCCACAGGAGGAGGTATTGTGTTTTCCACAGGAGGAGGTGTTGTGTTTTCCACAGGAGGAGATATTGTGTTTTCCACAGGAGGAGGTATTGTGTTTTCCACAGGAGGAGGTATTGTGTTTTCCACAGGAGGAAGTATTGTGTTTTCCACAGGAGGAGGTATTGTGTTTTCCACAGGAGGAGGTAGTGTGTTTTCCACAGGAGGAGGTATTGTGTTTTCCACAGGAGGAGGTAGTGTGTTTTCCACAGGAGGAGGTATTGTGTTTTCCACAGGAGGAGGTATTGTGTTTTCCACAGGAGGAGGTATTGTGTTTTCCACAGGAGGAAGTATTGTGTTTTCCACAGGAGGAGGTAGTGTGTTTTCCACAGGAGGAGGTATTGTGTTTTCCACAGGAGGAGGTATTGTGTTTTCCACAGGAGGAGGTATTGTGTTTTCCACAGGAGGAGGTATTGTGTTTTCCACATGAGGAGGTAGTGTGTTTTCCACAGGAGGAGGTATTGTGTTTTCCACAGGAGGAGGTATTGTGTTTTCCACAGGAGGAGGTATTGTGTTTTCCACAGGAGGAGGTATTGTGTTTTCCACAGGAGGAGGTATTGTGTTTTCCACAGGAGGAGGTAGTGTGTTTTCCACAGGAGGAGGTATTGTGTTTTCCACAGGAGGAGGTATTTTGTTTTCCACAGGAGGAGGTATTGTGTTTTCCACAGGAGGAGGTATTGTGTTTTCCACAGGAGGAGGTATTGTGTTTTCCACAGGAGGAGGTATTGTGTTTTCCACAGGAGGAGGTATTGTGTTTTCCACAGGAGGAGGTATTGTGTTTTCCACAGGAGGAGGTATTGTGTTTTCCACAGGAGGAGGTATTGTGTTTTCCACAGGAGGAGGTATTGTGTTTTCCACAGGAGGAGGTATTGTGTTTTCCACAGGAGGAGGTGTTGTGTTTTCCACAGGAGGAGGTATTGTGTTTTCCACAGGAGGAGGTATTGTGTTTTCCACAGGAGGAGGTATTGTGTTTTCCACAGGAGGAGGTATTGTGTTTTCCACAGGAGGAGGTATTGTGTTTTCCACAGGAGGAGGTATTGTGTTTTCCACAGGAGGAGGTATTGTGTTTTCCACAGGAGGAGGTATTGTGTTTTCCACAGGAGGAGGTATTGTGTTTTCCACAGGAGGAGGTATTGTGTTTTCCACAGGAGGAGGTATTGTGTTTTCCACAGGAGGAAGTATTGTGTTTTCCACAGGAGGAGGTATTGTGTTTTCCACAGGAGGAGGTATTGTGTTTTCCACAGGAGGAGGTATTGTGTTTTCCACAGTAGGAGGTATTTTGTTTTCCACAGGAGGAGGTATTGTGTTTTCCACAGGAGGAGGTATTGTGTTTTCCACAGGAGGAGGTATTGTGTTTTCCACAGGAGGAGGTATTGTGTTTTCCACAGGAGGAAGTATTGTGTTTTCCACAGGAGGAGGTATTGTGTTTTCCACAGGAGGAGGTATTGTGTTTTCCACAGGAGGAGGTATTGTGTTTTCCACAGGAGGAGGTATTGTGTTTTCCACAGGAGGAGGTATTGTGTTTTCCACAGGAGGAGGTATTGTGTTTTCCACAGGAGGAGGTATTGTGTTTTCCACAGGAGGAGGTATTGTGTTTTCCACAGGAGGAGGTATTGTGTTTTCCACAGGAGGAGGTATTGTGTTTTCCACAGGAGGAGGTATTGTGTTTTCCACATGAGGAGGTAGTGTGTTTTCCACAGGAGGAGGTATTGTGTTTTCCACAGGAGGAGGTATTGTGTTTTCCACAGGAGGAGGTATTGTGTTTTCCACAGGAGGAGGTATTGTGTTTTCCACAGGAGGAGGTATTGTGTTTTCCACAGGAGGAGGTATTGTGTTTTCCACAGGAGGAGGTATTGTGTTTTCCACAGGAGGAGGTATTGTGTTTTCCATAGGAGGAGGTATTGTGTTTTCCACAGGAGGAGGTATTGTGTTTTCCACAGGAGGAGGTATTGTGTTTTCCACAGGAGGAGGTATTGTGTTTCCCACAGGAGGAGGTATTGTGTTTTCCACAGGAGGAGGTATTGTGTTTTCCACAGGAGGAGGTATTGTGTTTTCCACAGGAGGAGGTAGTGTGTTTTCCACAGGAGGAGGTAGTCCCTACTGATGCTACGGTATCACCGGGATATTCCCTTCAGGAATGGGTTTCTTACACACTGTCATGTCAGCGTATCTACAGAATTAAACTTTAACACCTAAAGTGACAGCATGCAGTTAACAATTAACATTTCCTCTAAGGAGAGAAAAAATATTATTATTATAATTCAAGAGAAAATATTAACACTTTTATCAATAACAAGAGTAGCTTCCACTTTGGAAACCTGAGGTTCGCGTATTACGTCTCTGGTAAGTCACAGCAACGCTAGTGCAAACCACCTGATCTCTGAGTCTGCAGTGCTACATGATAGCAGAATAGGATATGTGGGAACCAGTCAGGCAGTGTGTGGACATGGGCGTTAGGTTTGTGACAGGAAGACCCTAATAAAAACTGACATGTACCTTGAGCCCCAGCTAACCAGAGCCCTGTGGAGAGAACCAGGAACCAACCAGGCAGAGAGAATGAGAGAGAGAGAGGGAGAGAGAGAAGAGGAAGAGAGATAATAGAGAGAAGAGAGAAGAGAAGAGAGAAGAGAGAGAGAGAGGAGAGAGAGAAGAGAGAAGAGAGGAGAGAGAGAAGAGAAGAGAGACAGGAGAGAGAGAGACAGGAGAGAGAGATAGGAGGGAGAGAGAAGATAAAGAGAAGAGAGAGAAGGGAGAGCGAGAGAGAGAAGAGAGAGAAGAGAGAGAGAGAAGAGACATAGAGAGGAGAGAGAGCGAGAGAGAGAGAGAAGAGACATAGAGAGGAGAGAGAGAGGAGAGAGAAGATAGAGAGAAGAGAAGAGATAGAGAATAGAGAGAAGACAGAGAGAGAGAGAGAGAGGAGAGGAGCACAGAACCATGAATTATAACATTCACGCTGCACAGCTACCTCTGCTCTCTTCTTAGACATCACCTTGAAGACCTTGCTCCTCCACAGTCGGCAGACTACAAAAGGCTCAGCGCAGCTTAGGGGGGAGATTTACGGGGATAGCCAGGAGAAAACATTACTAATCCGTAACTGAAAAGAGTAACTGCGACAGGGTTTTTGCGAAAAAAGGAAAATTACTTTTAGGTCACGTTGACAAAAGAGGAGCTGTTATCGGGGTCTTCGGGAATGAAGAAAAGCTGGTTTTGTAAAGAGAATCTTCAAGTAAGATGCCTGTCAGTTTGACAGGCAGGTTTATGCACTGCTCCGTATCGCCCACCGCCCCTGGGGCTGAGGAAAGTAGAAGTAACTAATCTGGTCATATGCAAGGGGTATTGTACTACTCTGTGAACCAAAAGTACTTTCACAATTTGTATACTCTTTGATTCAAGATGGATCTCCGTAAGGACAAAACCTTTCTTTACTGATATAGACAACCCTTGGATCAAAATATTATTTATTGTATTGATGATGGCTAAATGACCAATAAAACAATTAGCATTTGGCTATGACGTGCTGACCTTTGTGTTTCTTTGTTGTCCACATTCCTGGAACCCTTTAGTTTAAGGAGATGTGTGGAGAGAGATATATTTCAGAAGGAGATGTGTGGACAGAGATATGTTACAGAAGGAGAGGTGTGGACAGAGATATGTTACAGAAGGAGAGGTGTGGACAGAGATATGTTACAGAAGGAGAGGTGTGGACAGAGATATGTTACAGAAGGAGAGGTGTGGACAGATATATGTTTCAGAAGGAGAGGTGTGGACAGAGATATGTTACAGAGGAGAGGTGTGGACAGAGATATGTTACAGAAGGAGAGGTGTGGACAGAGATATGTTACAGAAGGAGAGGTGTGGACAGAGATATGTTACAGAAGGAGAGGTGTGGACAGAGATATGTTACAGAAGGAGAGGTGTGGACAGAGATATGTTTCAGAAGGAGAGGTGTGGACAGAGATATGTTACAGAGGAGAGGTGTGGACAGAGATGTGTTACAGAAGGAGAGGTGTGGACAGAGATATGTTTCATAAGGAGAGGTGTGGACAGAGATATGTTACAGAAGGAGAGGTGTGGACAGAGATATGTTACAGAAGGAGAGGTGTGGACAGAGATATGTTACAGAAGGAGATGTGTGGACAGAGATATGTTACAGAAGGAGAGGTGTGGACAGAGATATGTTTCATAAGGAGAGGTGTGGACAGAGATATGTTACAGAAGGAGAGGTGTGGACAGAGATATGTTTCAGAAGGAGAGGTGTGGACAGAGATATGTTACATAAGGAGAGGTGTGGACAGAGATATGTTACAGAAGGAGAGGTGTGGACAGAGATATGTTTCAGAAGGAGAGGTGTGGACAGAGATATGTTACAGAAGGAGATGTGTGGACAGAGATATGTTTCAGAAGGAGAGGTGTGGACAGAGATATGTTTCAGAAGGAGAGGTGTGGACAGAGATGTGTTACAGAAGGAGAGGTGTGGACAGAGATATGTTACAGAGGAGAGGTGTGGACAGAGATGTGTTACAGAAGGAGAGGTGTGGACAGAGATATGTTACAGAAGGAGAGGTGTGGACAGAGATATGTTTCATAAGGAGAGGTGTGGACAGAGATATGTTACAGAAGGAGAGGTGTGGACAGAGATATGTTACAGAAGGAGATGTGTGGACAGAGATATGTTACAGAAGGAGAGGTGTGTACAGAGATATATGTCAGAAGGAGATGTGTGGACAGAGATATGTTTCAGAAGGAGAGGTGTGGACAGAGATATGTTTCATAAGGAGAGGTGTGGACAGAGATATGTTACAGAAAGAGAGGTGTGGACAGAGATATGTTTCAGAAGGAGAGGTGTGGACAGAGATATATTACAGAAGGAGAGGTGTGGACAGAGATATGTTACAGAAGGAGAGGTGTGGACAGAGATATGTTACAGAAGGAGAGGTGTGGACAGAGATATGTTTCAGAAGGAGAGGTGTGGACAGAGATATATTACAGAAGGAGAGGTGTGGACAGAGATATGTTACAGAAGGAGAGGTGTGGACAGAGATATGTTACAGAAGGAGAGGTGTGGACAGAGATATGTTCAGAAGGAGAGGTGTGGACAGAGATATGTTACAGAGGAGAGGTGTGGACAGAGATATGTTACAGAAGGAGAGGTGTGGACAGAGATATGTTACAGAAGGAGAGGTGTGGACAGAGATATGTTACAGAAGGAGAGGTGTGGACAGAGATATGTTTACAGAAGGAGAGGTGTGGACAGAGATATGTTACAGAAGGAGAGGTGTGGACAGAGATATGTTACAGAAGGAGAGGTGTGGACAGAGATATGTTACAGAAGGAGAGGTGTGGACAGAGATATGTTTCATAAGGAGAGGTGTGGACAGAGATATGTTACAGAAGGAGAGGTGTGGACAGAGATACAGAGATATGTTACAGAAGGAGAGGTGTGGACAGAGATATGTTACAGAAGGAGATGTGTGGACAGAGATATGTTACATAAGGAGAGGTGTGGACAGAGATATGTTACAGAAGGAGAGGTGTGGACAGAGATATGTTACAGAAGGAGAGGTGTGGACAAAGATATGTTACAGAAGGAGAGGTGTGGACAGAGATATGTTACAGAAGGAGAGGTGTGGACAGAGATATGTTACAGAAGGAGAGGTGTGGACAGAGATATGTTACAGAAGGAGAGGTGTGGACAAAGATATGTTACAGAAGGAGAGGTGTGGACAGAGATATGTTACAGAAGGAGAGGTGTGGACAGAGATATGTTACAGAAGGAGAGGTGTGGACAGAGATATGTTACAGAAGGAGAGGTGTGGACAGAGATATGTTACAGAAGGAGAGGTGTGGACAGAGATATGTTACAGAAGGAGAGGTGTGGACAGAGATATGTTACAGAGGAGAGGTGTGGACAGAGATATGTTACAGAAGGAGAGGTGTGGACAGAAATATGTTACAGAAGGAGAGGTGTGGACAGAGATATGTTACAGAAGGAGATGTGTGGACAGAGATATGTTACAGAAGGAGAGGTGTGGACAGAGATATGTTACAGAAGGAGAGGTGTGGACAGAGATATGTTACATAAGGAGAGGTGTGGACAGAGATATGTTACAGAAGGAGAGGTGTGGACAGATATATGTTACAGAAGGACAGGTGTGGACAGAGATATATTACATAAGGAGAGGTGTGGACAGAGATATGTTACAGAAGGAGAGGTGTGGACAGAGATATGTTACAGAAGGAGAGGTGTGGACAGAGATATGTTTCAGAAGGAGAGGTGTGGACAGAGATATGTTACAGAAGGAGAGGTGTGGACAGAGATATGTTACAGAAGGAGAGGTGTGGACAGAGATATGTTACATAAGGAGAGGTGTGGACAGAGATATGTTTCAGAGGAGAGGTGTGGACAGAGATATGTTACAGAAGGAGAGGTGTGGACAGAGATATGTTACAGAAGGAGAGGTGTGGACAGAGATATGTTACAGAAGGAGAGGTGTGGACAGAGATATGTTACAGAAGGAGAGGTGTGGACAGAGATATGTTACAGAAGGAGAGGTGTGGACAGAGATATGTTACAGAAGGAGAGGTGTGGACAGAGATATGTTACAGAGGAGAGGTGTGGACAGAGATATGTTACAGAAGGAGAGGTGTGGACAGAGATATGTTACAGAAGGAGAGGTGTGGACAGAGATATGTTACAGAAGGAGAGGTGTGGACAGAGATATGTTACAGAAGGAGAGGTGTGGACAGAGATATGTTTCAGAGGAGAGGTGTGGACAGAGATATGTTTCAGAGGAGAGGTGTGGACAGAGATATGTTACAGAAGGAGAGGTGTGTACAGAGATATATGTCAGAAGGAGATGTGTGGACAGAGATATGTTTCAGAAGGAGAGGTGTGGACAGAGATGTGTTACAGAAGGAGAGGTGTGGACAGAGATATGTTACAGAGGAGAGGTGTGGACAGAGATGTGTTACAGAAGGAGAGGTGTGGACAGAGATATGTTACAGAAGGAGAGGTGTGGACAGAGATATGTTTCATAAGGAGAGGTGTGGACAGAGATATGTTACAGAAGGAGAGGTGTGGACAGAGATATATGTCAGAAGGAGAGGTGTGGACAGAGATATGTTTCATAAGGAGAGGTGTGGACAGAGATATGTTACAGAAAGAGAGGTGTGGACAGAGATATGTTTCAGAAGGAGAGGTGTGGACAGAAATATATTACAGAAGGAGAGGTGTGGACAGAGATATGTTACAGAAGGAGAGGTGTGGACAGAGATATGTTACAGAAGGAGAGGTGTGGACAGAGATATGTTTCAGAAGGAGAGGTGTGGACAGAGATATATTACAGAAGGAGAGGTGTGGACAGAGATATGTTACAGAAGGAGAGGTGTGGACAGAGATATGTTACAGAAGGAGAGGTGTGGACAGAGATATGTTACAGAAGGAGAGGTGTGGACAGAGATATGTTTCAGAAGGAGAGGTGTGGACAGAGATATGTTACAGAGGAGA
This sequence comes from Salvelinus namaycush, assembly GCF_016432855.1. Taxonomy (NCBI): domain Eukaryota; kingdom Metazoa; phylum Chordata; class Actinopteri; order Salmoniformes; family Salmonidae; genus Salvelinus; species Salvelinus namaycush. The sequence goes on along the minus strand of NW_024059908.1, from coordinate 2,288 downwards.
GGTGTGGACAGAGATGTGTTACAGAAGGAGAGGTGTGGACAGAGATATGTTACAGAAGGAGAGGTGTGGACAGAGATATGTTTCAGAAGGAGAGGTGTGGACAGAGATATGTTACAGAAGGAGAGGTGTGGACAGAGATATGTTACAGAAGGAGAGGTGTGGACAGAGATATGTTACAGAAGGAGAGGTGTGGACAGAGATATGTTTCATAAGGAGAGGTGTGGACAGAGATATGTTACAGAAGGAGAGGTGTGGACAGAGATACAGAGATATGTTACAGAAGGAGAGGTGTGGACAGAGATATGTTACAGAAGGAGATGTGTGGACAGAGATATGTTACATAAGGAGAGGTGTGGACAGAGATATGTTACAGAAGGAGAGGTGTGGACAGAGATATGTTACAGAAGGAGAGGTGTGGACAAAGATATGTTACAGAAGGAGAGGTGTGGACAGAGATATGTTACAGAAGGAGAGGTGTGGACAGAGATATGTTACAGAAGGAGAGGTGTGGACAGAGATATGTTACAGAAGGAGAGGTGTGGACAAAGATATGTTACAGAAGGAGAGGTGTGGACAGAGATATGTTACAGAAGGAGAGGTGTGGACAGAGATATGTTACAGAAGGAGAGGTGTGGACAGAGATATGTTACAGAAGGAGAGGTGTGGACAGAGATATGTTACAGAAGGAGAGGTGTGGACAGAGATATGTTACAGAAGGAGAGGTGTGGACAGAGATATGTTACAGAAGGAGAGGTGTGGACAGAAATATGTTACAGAAGGAGAGGTGTGGACAGAGATATGTTACAGAAGGAGATGTGTGGACAGAGATATGTTTCAGAAGGAGATGTGTGGACAGAGATATATTTCAGAAGGAGATGTGTGGACAGAGATATGTTACAGAAGGAGAGGTGTGGACAGAGATATGTTTCATAAGGAGAGGTGTGGACAGAGATATGTTACAGAAGGAGAGGTGTGGACAGAGATATGTTACAGAAGGAGAGGTGTGGACAGAGATATGTTTCATAAGGAGAGGTGTGGACAGAGATATGTTTCATAAGGAGAGGTGTGGACAGAGATATATTTCAGAAGGAGATGTGTGGACAGAGATATGTTACAGAAGGAGAGGTGTGGACAGAGATATGTTACAGAAGGAGAGGTGTGGACAGAGATATGTTACAGAAGGAGAGGTGTGGACAGAGATATGTTACAGAAGGAGAGGTGTGGACAGAGATATATTTCAGAAGGAGATGTGTGGACAGAGATATATTTCAGAAGGAGATGTGTGGACAGAGATATGTTTCAGAAGGAGAGGTGTGGACAGAGATATGTTACAGAAGGAGAGGTGTGGACAGAGATATGTTACAGAAGGAGAGGTGTGGACAGAGATATGTTTCATAAGGAGAGGTGTGGACAGAGATATGTTACAGAAGGAGATGTGTGGACAGAGATATGTTTCATAAGGAGAGGTGTGGACAGAGATATGTTACAGAAGGAGAGGTGTGGACAGAGATATGTTTCATAAGGAGAGGTGTGGACAGAGATGTGTTACAGAAGGAGAGGTGTGGACAGAGATATGTTTCATAAGGAGAGGTGTGGACAGAGATATGTTACAGAAGGAGAGGTGTGGACAGAGATATGTTACAGAAGGAGAGGTGTGGACAGAGATATGTTACAGAAGGAGATGTGTGGACAGAGATATGTTTCAGAAGGAGAGGTGTGGACAGAGATATGTTACAGAAGGAGATGTGTGGACAGAGATATGTGTCAGAAGGAGAGGTGTGGACAGAGATATGTTACAGAAGGAGAGGTGTGGACAGAGATATGTTTCATAAGGAGAGGTGTGGACAGAGATATGTTACAGAAGGAGAGGTGTGGACAGAGATATGTTACAGAAGGAGAGGTGTGGACAGAGATATGTTACAGAAGGAGAGGTGTGGACAGAGATATATTATAGAAGGAGAGGTGTGGACAGAGATATGTTACAGAAGGAGAGGTGTGGACAGAGATATGTTACAGAAGGAGAGGTGTGGACAGAGCTATGTTACAGAAGGAGAGGTGTGGACAGAGATATGTTACAGAAGGAGAGGTGTGGACAGAGATATGTTTCAGAAGGAGAGGTTTGGACAGAGATATGTTACAGAAGGAGAGGTGTGGACAGAGATATGTTACATAAGGAGAGGTGTGGACAGAGATATGTTACAGAAGGAGAGGTGTGGACAGAGATATGTTACAGAAGGAGAGGTGTGGACAGAGATATGTTACCAGAAGGAGAGGTGATGGACAGATAT
>NW_024059907.1:17500-29973 GCF_016432855.1 Salvelinus namaycush | reverse complement strand
CCAGGTGCTCCTATTCTAATCGAATGAAAATGAATTTAAATGACCTGCAGACACCCATGCCCGCTATGGGAGCACCATACTATGGGCACAAGTCAGTGGGCACCGGCCTAAGGGATTTATGGAGCTTTTCAAAAATAATGGTTCTGAATACTTTCTATGTTGAACTACTCAGGAAAAACGACAGAGTGCCCACTTTTTGGGTTACCAGGTGCCCCTATTTAAATCGAATGAAAACGAATTTAAATGACCTGCAGACACCCATGCCCGCTATGGGAGCACCATACTACGGGCACAAGTCAGTAGGCACCGTCCTAAAGGATTTATGGAGCTTTTAAAAATGTATGTAGTCACCCGCACTACTGACACCACCTTATGTTAGTTTGGGTTACCAGGTGCCGCTATTGAAATCGAATGAAAACGACTTTTAAGGGCCTGCCCACACCCATGCCCGATATGGGAGCACCATACTAGGGCACAAGTCAGTGGCAACCGGCCTAAGGGATTTATGGGAGCTTTTCAAAAAAAGTCCGAAAATATTCTATGTTGAACTATTCAGGAAAAACGACAGAGTGCCCTCTTTTTGGGTTACCAGGTGCCCCTATTGAAATCGAATGAAAACGACTTTTAAGGGCCTGCCCACGCCATGCCCGATATGGGAGCACCATAGTAGGGGTCCAAGTCAGTAGGCACCGGCCTAAGGGATTTATGGAGCTTTTCAAAAAAAGTCCGAAAATATTCTATGTTGAATTATTCAGGAAAAACGACAGAGTGCCCTCTTTTTGGGTTACCAGGTGCCCCTATTGAAATCGAATGAAAACGACTTTTAAGGGCCTGCCCACGCCCATGCCCGATATGGGAGCACCATAGTAGGGGTCCAAGTCAGTAGGCACCGGCCTAAGGGATTTATGGAGCTTTTCAAAAAAAGTCCGAAAATATTCTATGTTGAACTATTCAGGAAAAACGACAGAGTGCCCTCTTTTTGGGTTACCAGGTGCCCCTATTGAAATCGAATGAAAATGACTTTTAAGGGCCTGCCCACGCCCATGCCCGATATGGGAGCACCATAGTAGGGGTCCAAGTCAGTAGGCACCGGCCTAAGGGATTTATGGAGCTTTTCAAAAAAAGTCCGAAAATATTCTATGTTGAACTATTCAGGAAAAACGACAGAGTGCCCTCTTTTGGGTTACCAGGTGCCGCTATTGAAATCGAATGAAAATGACTTTTAAGGGCCTGCCCACGCCCATGCCCGATATGGGAGCACCATAGTAGGGGTCCAAGTCAGTAGGCACCGGCCTAAGGGATTTATGGAGCTTTTCAAAAAAAGTCCGAAAATATTCTATGTTGAACTATTCAGGAAAAACGACAGAGTGCCCTCTTTTTGGGTTACCAGGTGCCGCTATTGAAATCGAATGAAAATGACTTTTAAGGGCCTGCCCACACCCATGCCCGATATGGGAGCACCATAGTAGGGGTCCAAGTCAGTAGGCACCGGCCTAAGGGATTTATGGAGCTTTTCAAAAAAAGTCCGAAAATATTCTATGTTGAACTATTCAGGAAAAACGACAGAGTGCCCTCTTTTTGGGTTACCAGGTGCCGCTATTGAAATCGAATGAAAATGACTTTTAAGGGCCTGCCCACGCCCATGCCCGATATGGGAGCACCATAGTAGGGGTCCAAGTCAGTAGGCACCGGCCTAAGGGATTTATGGAGCTTTTCAAAAAAAGTCCGAAAATATTCTATGTTGAATTATTCAGGAAAAACGACAGAGTGCCCTCTTTTTGGGTTACCAGGTGCCGCTATTGAAATCGAATGAAAATGACTTTTAAGGGCCTGCCCACGCCCATGCCCGATATGGGAGCACCATAGTAGGGGTCCAAGTCAGTAGGCACCGGCCTAAGGGATTTATGGAACTTTTCAAAAAAAGTCCGAAAATATTCTATGTTGAATTATTCAGGAAAAACGACAGAGTGCCCTCTTTTTGGGTTACCAGGTGCCCCTATTGAAATCGAATGAAAACGACTTTTAAGGGCCTGCCCACGCCCATGCCCGATATGGGAGCACCATAGTAGGGGTCCAAGTCAGTAGGCACCGGCCTAAGGGATTTATGGAACTTTTCAAAAAAAGTCCGAAAATATTCTATGTTGAATTATTCAGGAAAAACGACAGAGTGCCCTCTTTTTGGGTTACCAGGTGCCCCTATTGAAATCGAATGAAAATGACTTTTAAGGGCCTGCCCACGCCCATGCCCGATATGGGAGCACCATAGTAGGGGCCCAAGTCAGTAGGCACCGGCCTAAGGGATTTATGGAGCTTTTCAAAATTAGTCCGAAAATATTCTATGTTGAACTATTCAGGAAAAACGGCTATGTGCCCTCTTTTTGGGTTACCAGGTGCTGCTATTGAAATCGATCCTCACTACTGACACCACCTTATGTTAGTTTGGGTTACCAGGTGCTGCTATTGAAATCGAATGAAAATGATTTTAAATGGCCTGCAGACACCCATGCCCGCTATGGGAGCACCATACTATGGGCACAAGTCAGTGGGGGCCGGCCTGAGGGATTTATGGAGCTTTTCAAAAAAGGTCCGAAAATATTCTATGTTGAACTACTCAGGAAAAACGGCTAAGTGCCCTCTTTTGGGTTACCAGGTGCTCCTATTCTAATCGAATGAAAATGAATTTAAATGACCTGCAGACACCCATGCCCGCTATGGGAGCACCATACTATGGGCACAAGTCAGTGGGCACCGGCCTAAGGGATTTATGGAGCTTTTATATAAAATGTCTGTACTCATCCTCCCCTCCGTGCACCTGGTATTATTTTTGGGTTACCAGGTGCTCCTATTCTAATCGAATGAAAATGAATTTAAATGACCTGCAGACACCCATGCCCGCTATGGGAGCACCATACTATGGGCACAAGTCAGTGGGCACCGGCCTAAGGGATTTATGGAGCTTTTCAAAAATAAGGTCTGAATACTTTCTATGTTGAACTACTCAGGAAAAACGACAGAGTGCCCACTTTTTGGGTTACCAGGTGCCCCTATTTAAATCGAATGAAAACGAATTTAAATGACCTGCAGACACCCATGCCCGCTATGGGAGCACCATACTACGGGCACAAGTCAGTAGGCACCGGCCTAAAGGATTTATGGAGCTTTTCAAAAATGTATGTAGTCACCCGCACTACTGACACCACCTTATGTTAGTTTGGGTTACCAGGTGCCGCTATTGAAATCGAATGAAAACGACTTTTAAGGGCCTGCCCACACCCATGCCCGATATGGGAGCACCATACTACGGGCACAAGTCAGTGGCCACCGGCCTAAGGGATTTATGGAGCTTTTCAAAAAAAGTCCGAAAATATTCTATGTTGAATTATTCAGGAAAAACGACAGAGTGCCCTCTTTTTGGGTTACCAGGTGCCCCTATTGAAATCGAATGAAAACGACTTTTAAGGGCCTGCCCACGCCCATGCCCGATATGGGAGCACCATAGTAGGGGTCCAAGTCAGTAGGCACCGGCCTAAGGGATTTATGGAGCTTTTCAAAAAAAGTCCGAAAATATTCTATGTTGAACTATTCAGGAAAAACGACAGAGTGCCCTCTTTTTGGGTTACCAGGTGCCGCTATTGAAATCGAATGAAAATGACTTTTAAGGGCCTGCCCACACCCATGCCCGATATGGGAGCACCATAGTAGGGGTCCAAGTCAGTAGGCACCGGCCTAAGGGATTTATGGAGCTTTTCAAAAAAAGTCCGAAAATATTCTATGTTGAACTATTCAGGAAAAACGACAGAGTGCCCTCTTTTTGGGTTACCAGGTGCCGCTATTGAAATCGAATGAAAATGACTTTTAAGGGCCTGCCCACACCCATGCCCGATATGGGAGCACCATAGTAGGGGTCCAAGTCAGTAGGCACCGGCCTAAGGGATTTATGGAGCTTTTCAAAAAAAGTCCGAAAATATTCTATGTTGAATTATTCAGGAAAAACGACAGAGTGCCCTCTTTTTGGGTTACCAGGTGCCGCTATTGAAATCGAATGAAAACGACTTTTAAGGGCCTGCCCACGCCCATGCCCGATATGGGAGCACCATAGTAGGGGTCCAAGTCAGTAGGCACCGGCCTAAGGGATTTATGGAACTTTTCAAAAAAAGTCCGAAAATATTCTATGTTGAATTATTCAGGAAAAACGACAGAGTGCCCTCTTTTTGGGTTACCAGGTGCCGCTATTGAAATCGAATGAAAATGACTTTTAAGGGCCTGCCCACACCCATGCCCGATATGGGAGCACCATAGTAGGGGTCCAAGTCAGTAGGCACCGGCCTAAGGGATTTATGGAGCTTTTCAAAAAAAGTCCGAAAATATTCTATGTTGAACTATTCAGGAAAAACGACAGAGTGCCCTCTTTTTGGGTTACCAGGTGCCGCTATTGAAATCGAATGAAAATGACTTTTAAGGGCCTGCCCACGCCCATGCCCGATATGGGAGCACCATAGTAGGGGTCCAAGTCAGTAGGCACCGGCCTAAGGGATTTATGGAGCTTTTCAAAAAAAGTCCGAAAATATTCTATGTTGAACTATTCAGGAAAAACGACAGAGTGCCCTCTTTTTGGGTTACCAGGTGCCGCTATTGAAATCGAATGAAAATGACTTTTAAGGGCCTGCCCACGCCCATGCCCGATATGGGAGCACCATAGTAGGGGTCCAAGTCAGTAGGCACCGGCCTAAGGGATTTATGGAGCTTTTCAAAAAAAGTCCGAAAATATTCTATGTTGAATTATTCAGGAAAAACGACAGAGTGCCCTCTTTTTGGGTTACCAGGTGCCCCTATTGAAATCGAATGAAAACGACTTTTAAGGGCCTGCCCACGCCCATGCCCGATATGGGAGCACCATAGTAGGGGTCCAAGTCAGTAGGCACCGGCCTAAGGGATTTATGGAGCTTTTCAAAAAAAGTCCGAAAATATTCTATGTTGAACTATTCAGGAAAAACGACAGAGTGCCCTCTTTTTGGGTTACCAGGTGCCGCTATTGAAATCGAATGAAAACGACTTTTAAGGGCCTGCCCACGCCCATGCCCGATATGGGAGCACCATAGTAGGGGTCCAAGTCAGTAGGCACCGGCCTAAGGGATTTATGGAGCTTTTCAAAAAAAGTCCGAAAATATTCTATGTTGAATTATTCAGGAAAAACGACAGAGTGCCCTCTTTTTGGGTTACCAGGTGCCCCTATTGAAATCGAATGAAAACGACTTTTAAGGGCCTGCCCACGCCCATGCCCGATATGGGAGCACCATAGTAGGGGTCCAAGTCAGTAGGCACCGGCCTAAGGGATTTATGGAGCTTTTCAAAAATAGTCCGAAAATATTCTATGTTGAACTATTCAGGAAAAACGGCTATGTGCCCTCTTTTTGGGTTACCAGGTGCTGCTATTGAAATCGATCCTCACTACTGACACCACCTTATGTTAGTTTGGGTTACCAGGTGCTGCTATTGAAATCGAATGAAAATGATTTTAAATGGCCTGCAGACACCCATGCCCGCTATGGGAGCACCATACTATGGGCACAAGTCAGTGGGGGCCGGCCTGAGGGATTTATGGAGCTTTTCAAAAAAGGTCCGAAAATATTCTATGTTGAACTACTCAGGAAAAACGGCTAAGTGCCCTCTTTTGGGTTACCAGGTGCTCCTATTCTAATCGAATGAAAATGAATTTAAATGACCTGCAGACACCCATGCCCGCTATGGGAGCACCATACTATGGGCACAAGTCAGTGGGCACCGGCCTAAGGGATTTATGGAGCTTTTATATAAAATGTCTGTACTCATCCTCCCCTCCGTGCACCTGGTATTATTTTTGGGTTACCAGGTGCTCCTATTCTAATCGAATGAAAATGAATTTAAATGACCTGCAGACACCCATGCCCGCTATGGGAGCACCATACTATGGGCACAAGTCAGTGGGCACCGGCCTAAGGGATTTATGGAGCTTTTCAAAAATAAGGTCTGAATACTTTCTATGTTGAACTACTCAGGAAAAACGACAGAGTGCCCACTTTTTGGGTTACCAGGTGCCCCTATTTAAATCGAATGAAAACGAATTTAAATGACCTGCAGACACCCATGCCCGCTATGGGAGCACCATACTACGGGCACAAGTCAGTAGGCACCGGCCTAAGGGATTTATGGAGCTTTTATATAAAAGGTCTGTCCGCATCCTCACTACTGACACCACCTTATGTTAGTTTGGGTTACCAGGTGCTGCTACAGAAATCGAATGAAAATGACTTTTAAGGGCCTGCCCACACCCATGCCCGATATGGGAGCACCATACTACGGGCACAAGTCAGTGGCCACCGGCCTAAGGGATTTATGGAGCTTTTATATAAAATGTCTGTACTCATCCTCCCCTCCGTGCACCTGGTATTATTTTTGGGTTACCAGGTGCTCCCATTCTAATCGAATGAGTGCACCTGGTATTATTTTTGGGTTACTAGGTGCTCCTATTGAAATCGAATGAAAATGACACACAAAGACAAGGATTAATTGCAAAAAATATTGTATTTATTTAGAGTTATTCATGGATTGATTTGTCCCTCAATTAGTCTCCGAGCCTGGCTTGCATTATGAGGCAAATTATGGGAACGGTAGTAGCGTGCCTGCGTCTCCAGGGAGTGACACATGTGGTCAGCCACAGTTCCACGGTCTGTAAGCGACCCAAGATTAAAGTTTAATGTGGCAATGCTTCTTCGAATTGTACCAAATGTCACTTTCCTTCCAATGCCAAACTCTGCAAAAATCTTACCCACACAATCACAGAGATTACCGTATGGTTTACCAGAGCATGTGAAAAAGAAGAGTGTTGTGTCTGGGGTCATTCCACTCAGATGAGGCCTGATCCGATGGAATCGTTGAAGCCAAGTGTATTCCTCATCAGATATAACAATTCTGCACTCCCCGAAGCTGTAGTTAGTTTTGTGGCTTGCTACAGTCATTTGATAAACCCCACTTTCATTGGTTATTTCATTGAAATCACTCTCACCGAACATGGTGACTGGGGATCGTCGAGTTCCATTAAAAGTCGCCAACCGGCTGGACATGAGAGCCGCAAACCTGCGTCTGTCAGATGAGGTGGCTCGGACTTCCAGCCTGCTGAGAACAGAAGGAATAGATGCATTGCTTAGCTCCAAAAATCGTTTTAACTCCGCAGCGCTGAGCACCTCGTCCCTGCAGCGTCTGCGAAATTGTGCCATGTGCGTTGCCAGGCTCTGCCTAGAATCCCTGTCTATCTTTGCCAAGCAGAGTAACAATTTGCGAATTACACTGGCTTTAGCTTGCAGACCATTCGGCCGGAACTGAATAAGATATTTCAGGAAACTTCTAACATCTGATCGGTATAGTTTTAATGTGGATGGTGCCAAACTACGGCCTTCACATGTCCGGTACCACTCATACACACGCATGTAGTTGTCCAGAAAACACAGGCCTTCATCGGATTTGTCCTCGGACATAATGCGGAGGAATTCCCGTACTCGTGACAGACTGGTGTGACTATTGTCTATTCTTTTAACTGAAGGGTTAATACCCTTAATATAGGTAGCATATTCATTCAAAATGACATCACTCAAACCTTCAGTTGTGGACGGCACACCACCGCCGCCTCCATCACTTTCGCTATCGGTGGAAGGCGACATGACGCTGCATTGCTCCCCCGGTTCCGAGCATTGTTCACCGGTTGACTGCACCGTCGCCTGACTGGTTGACTGCACCGCTGACTGCTCACTCTCGCCACTCAGCTGCTGTTCTGCGGACAACTCACTTCCAACGCCGTTGTTAGGCTCCATACAATCCCCTGGGTAGGCCTGCTGTGTCTCAGCCGAAATCGGGCTACATTGCACGGCATGATTCCATTCCATAGATGCGTGTGTAAGTCCATGGACAGTCTTAAAATGTTTGTCTATCCGCGAAATATGCGTCTTGGTACAAAGTCCACAGTCATGTCGTTTTTGTTTGCTGTCCATAGCTAGCTTCTCTCTCCTGCCTTCCTGTGTGTATGTTTGTTAGCTTCCAACCGTCGCCTAATCAATGGCCTAATTATCACCAGGTGTGGATACAGGTGCGGCGCGAGCGGGGCACGGGCGGGGCACGGGCGGGGCAAGGGCGGGGCTGTGTCATAGCTATGCCCTGCTTAGGGCTATAGACATGAATTGTTATGCCGGAAAATAGGCACCTTGAATGGGATTCAATTCATAGAGCACTGCCCTTGGAGCCCACAGGCTCAGATGCCACATGCCACAATACCACTTCCACATACCACAATGCCACTTCCACATACCACAATGCCACTTCCACATACCACAATGCCACTTCCACATACCACAATGCCACTTACACAAGTGTCAAACGCCCCTTCACCAAGTGCCAAACGCCCCAACCCTAACCCTAACCCTAACCCTAAGAAGGTCGTAAGTTCCATCAGCAGTGCCACAGGTGCCATAGGTGCCAAACCCCTGCCTGGGTAATTTTTAAAGCTATTTAAAAAAAAAAAAATATGCCGGGCAAGAGGCACTCTGACCGGGGTAACATTAGGTGTGCACTGCCCCCCCCTGGAGCCCTGTGGCACTTGGCACTTGGCACTTGGCACTTTAAACCTTTCATAAGTGCCATAGGTGCCAGACCCCTGACTGGGTCATTTTTAAAGAATAAAGGGCTACACACATTAAATACTATGCCGGGCAAGAGGCACTCTGACCGGGGTAACATTAGGTGTGCACTGCCCCCCTGGAGCCCTGTGGCACTTGGCACTTGGCACTTGGCACTTTAAACCTTTCATAAGTGCCATAGGTGCCAGACCCCTGACTGGGTCATTTTAAACACGATAATAGGGCTACACACATTAAATACTATGCCGGGCAAGAGGCACTCTGACCGGGGTAACATTAGGTGTGCACTGCCCCCCTGGAGCCCTGTGGCACTTGGCACTTGGCACTTGGCACTTTAAACCTTTCATAAGTGCCATAGGTGCCAGACCCCTGACTGGGTCATTTTAATACAGGAATAATAGGGCTACACACATTAAATACTATGCCGGGCAAGAGGCACTCTGACCGGGGTAACATTAGGTGTGCACTGCCCCCCTGGAGCCCTGTGGCACTTGGCACTTGGCACTTGGCACTTTAAACCTTTCATAAGTGCCATAGGTGCCAGACCCCTGACTGGGTCATTTTTAAAGGATAAAGGGCTACACACATTAAATACTATGCCGGGCAAGAGGCACTCTGACCGGGGTAACATTATGTGTGCACTGCCCCCCTGGAGCCCTGTGGCACTTGGCACTTGGCACTTGGCACTTTAAACCTTTCATAAGTGCCATAGGTGCCAGACCCCTGACTGGGTCATTTTTAAAGGAATAAAGGGCTACACACATTAAATACTATGCCGGGCAAGAGGCACTCTGACCGGGGTAACATTATGTGTGCACTGCCCCCCTGGAGCCCTGTGGCACTTGGCACTTGGCACTTGGCACTTTAAACCTTTCATAAGTGCCATAGGTGCCAGACCCCTGACTGGGTCATTTTAAATACAGGATAATGGGCTACACACATTAAATACTATGCCGGGCAAGAGGCACTCTGACCGGGGTAACATTAGGTGTGCACTGCCCCCCTGGAGCCCTGTGGCACTTGGCACTTGGCACTTGGCACTTTAAACCTTTCATAAGTGCCATAGGTGCCAGACCCCTGACTGGGTCATTTTTAAAGAATAAAGGGCTACACACATTAAATACTATGCCGGGCAAGAGGCACTCTGACCGGGGTAACATTAGGTGTGCACTGCCCCCCTGGAGCCCTGTGGCACTTGGCACTTGGCACTTGGCACTTTAAACCTTTCATAAGTGCCATAGGTGCCAGACCCCTGACTGGGTCATTTTTAAAAGGATAAAGGGCTACACACATTAAATACTATGCCGGGCAAGAGGCACTCTGACCGGGGTAACATTAGGTGTGCACTGCCCCCCTGGAGCCCTGTGGCACTTGGCACTTGGCACTTGGCACTTTAAACCTTTCATAAGTGCCATAGGTGCCAGACCCCTGACTGGGTCATTTTTAAAGAATAAAGGGCTACACACATTAAATACTATGCCGGGCAAGAGGCACTCTGACCGGGGTAACATTATGTGTGCACTGCCCCCCTGGAGCCCTGTGGCACTTGGCACTTGGCACTTGGCACTTTAAACCTTTCATAAGTGCCATAGGTGCCAGACCCCTGACTGGGTCATTTTTAAAGGATAAAGGGCTACACACATTAAATACTATGCCGGGCAAGAGGCACTCTGACCGGGGTAACATTATGTGTGCACTGCCCCCCTGGAGCCCTGTGGCACTTGGCACTTGGCACTTGGCACTTTAAACCTTTCATAAGTGCCATAGGTGCCAGACCCCTGACTGGGTCATTTTTAAAGGATAAAGGGCTACACACATTAAATACTATGCCGGGCAAGAGGCACTCTGACCGGGGTAACATTAGGTGTGCACTGCCCCCCTGGAGCCCTGTGGCACTTGGCACTTGGCACTTGGCACTTTAAACCTTTCATAAGTGCCATAGGTGCCAGACCCCTGACTGGGTCATTTTAAATACAGGATAATAGGCTACACACATTAAATACTATGCCGGGCAAGAGGCACTCTGACCGGGGTAACATTAGGTGTGCACTGCCCCCCTGGAGCCCTGTGGCACTTGGCACTTGGCACTTGGCACTTTAAACCTTTCATAAGTGCCATAGGTGCCAGACCCCTGACTGGGTCATTTTAAATACAGGATAATAGGCTACACACATTAAATACTATGCCGGGCAAGAGGCACTCTGACCGGGGTAACATTATGTGTGCACTGCCCCCCTGGAGCCCTGTGGCACTTGGCACTTGGCACTTGGCACTTTAAACCTTTCATAAGTGCCATAGGTGCCAGACCCCTGACTGGGTCATTTTAAATACAGGATAATAGGCTACACACATTAAATACTATGCCGGGCAAGAGGCACTCTGACCGGGGTAACATTAGGTGTGCACTGCCCCCCTGGAGCCCTGTGGCACTTGGCACTTGGCACTTGGCACTTTAAACCTTTCATAAGTGCCATAGGTGCCAGACCCCTGACTGGGTCATTTTAATACAGGATAATAGGGCTACACACATTAAATACTATGCCGGGCAAGAGGCACTCTGACCGGGGTAACATTATGTGTGCACTGCCCCCCTGGAGCCCTGTGGCACTTGGCACTTGGCACTTGGCACTTTAAACCTTTCATAAGTGCCATAGGTGCCAGACCCCTGACTGGGTCATTTTAATAAGGATAATAGGGCTACACACATTAAATACTATGCCGGGCAAGAGGCACTCTGACCGGGGTAACATTATGTGTGCACTACCCCCCTGGAGCCCTGTGGCACTTGGCACTTGGCATTTGGCACTTGGCATTTGGCACTTTAAACCTTTCATAAGTGCCATAGAGTGGTAATTGCATAGGATTTCAGGGGTATACACATTAAATACTATGCCGGGCAAGAGGCACTCTGACTGGGGTAACATTAGGTGTGCACTGCCCTGTGGCACTTGGCACTTGGCACTTGGCATTTGGCACTTGGCATTTGGCACTTGGCACTTCCATAAGTGCCATAGAGTGGTAATTGCATAGGATTTCAGGGCTATACACATTAAATACTATGCCGGGCAAGAGGCACTTTGACTGGGATACAATTTTAAAAATTCCCGCACCATCTGGATTTGTCCACATGATGGCGACATTGGATAGGGTAAGCTGGGATAAAATTATGATGGTAATTGCATAGGATTTCAGGGGTATACACATTAAATACTATGCCGGGCAAGAGGCACTTTGACTGGGATAAAATTATTATGGTAATTGCATAGGATTTCAGGGGTATACACATTAAATACTATGCCGGGCTAGAGGCACTTTGACTGGGATAAAATTATGATGGTAATTGCATAGGATTTCAGGGGTATACACATTAAATACTATGCCGGGCAAGAGGCACTTTGACTGGGATAAAATTATTATGGTAATTGCATAGGATTTCAGGGGTATACACATTAAATACTATGCCGGGCAAGAGGCACTTTGACTGGGATAAAATTATTATGGTAATTGCATAGGATTTCAGGGGTATACACATTAAATACTATGCCGGGCAAGAGGCACTTTGACTGGGATAAAATTATTATGGTAATTGCATAGGATTTCAGGGGTATACACATTAAATACTATGCCGGGCAAGAGGCACTTTGACTGGGATAAAATTATGATGGTAATTGCATAGGATTTCAGGGGTATACACATTAAATACTATGCCGGGCAAGAGGCACTTTGACTGGGATAAAATTATTATGGTAATTGCATAGGATTTCAGGGGTATACACATTAAATACTATGCCGGGCAAGAGGCACTTTGAC
>NW_024059907.1:0-10000 GCF_016432855.1 Salvelinus namaycush | reverse complement strand
ACTGCCCATGGCCGGATGTGCCACAGGTGCCGGGGCACCGCTCGAGAGGTCGCTTGTCTAGCCGGAGGGCTATGCCGCTCGTCTAGCCGGAGGGCTTATTCGGAAGGCCATCAACTGAACCATGGGGGCTCTCCCGATAGTTGTCAGTGCCACGGGGCGGGAGGAACATTCCGGCTGAACACCAGCACGTATGCCGGCCGCCAGGTGCCCTCCCAGGTGCATCTAATTCGGGGCTAATCTAGAGCTGGTCCCCCTAGACGGCCTGACGGTCGAATGGGTTTAGGTTCTGGAAAATGCACGCATCCGCGGAGGTCGCCGCTCGTCTGGCCGGAGGGCTTATTCGGAATGCCATCAACTTAGATGTTGGACCTGAGCGCCAAGCGTATTGTTGTCCAGAATGCCGATCCTCAGCGAGCGAGAGGGAGCCCTGTACTGTAATCCACCGTGCGGCCAGCGGGACGCCCTGAACTACCCATGGCCGGAGGTGCCACAGGGCCCAGGGCACCGCTCTTAAGGTCCAATGCCACAGCACCGCCTATAAGGTCGCGAATCTAGCCTGATGGCTTATTCGGGAGGCCATCAACTGAACCGCGGGGTAACCACAACCATAACCAGACCACTCAGGGTCAGTATATGGGAAGATATTTGTGAAGACAGGGTTTGAGAAATTGTGTCTCTGGCGCCGGTGCGTTGCGGGATGAACGTCACCTCATGCATCACTGCCTGGGTGGGTCACTCCCCGCACCGGAACACCAATGTAGGGCCACTAGGTCAGACGGGTCGGCTGGATCTCGCTCGGACGGTGCGCGGCTGAAGCATATCGAAATACGGGGTGAACCGTATACGATAGGGGCTCCCCCGATAGAGGCAAATCCACATGGGGCGGGAGGAACACACCGGCTGAACACCAGCACGTATGCCGGCCGCCAGGTGCCCTCCCAGGTGGATATCGAATGCAAATCGGTCTGAAGAACATGAACTACCTGGACAACAGAGGAGAACCATGGAGACCCAACGTGAACCAAATCCGCCCACCACCAAGCTGGGACATTTGGAACAAAAGTTAGGACAAATCGGGCGCCGAAGGGTTGGAATAACACCCTAAATCGGGCGCCGAAGGGCTGGAATAACACCCTAAATCGGGCGCCGAAGGGTTGGAATAACACCCTAAATCGGGCGCCGAAGGGCTGGAATAACACCCTAAATCGGGCACCGAAGGGTTGGGAATCACCCTAAATCGGTCGCCGGAGGTAAAAGGTCCAAGGGACCATGGTTCCGAGGGTCTCACATCCCTCAAACGTGTCCGTTTCACGTTTCCTAATCGGACTGAGCAGTTTGCCACCACCGCCGATTCTCTAGGACATGGAAGTCCTGTTGTCAAAAGTCAGGTTTCTCAAATCGCGCCGGTACCTGTCTGGTCCACCCACCAGGGAGTGTGTCATCGCCGGACAGGCCGAATTATCGAAAAAAGGCGTGTCAATCGATAGATTTCAATGTGCTCCGATTTTTTGCCAAAAGTTTGTGGACACTAAAACCGTTAAAACGTTAATAACACAAAAAATACAACTCCAATCTGGTTGAGGTTTTTTTTGCACGAAAGGGTACAAATAGACGAACATTTTCATCTAATTATAACCGTTTTTCTATAAAACATTTTAATAGAAAATCGTGTTTTAATGTTTTGGGGAAAAAAATCACTTGCCTGTACAATAGATTCCTATGGTTCCGAAATTTTTTTTACAGTGGATAACTGTTGACCATCACGAGAGAGGGTATGAGCCAAAATTTGGGGCATCTAGCCCATCGGGAATTATGTTTTATCATTATTTCAAGATTTCGGGAATTGGTCGAAAAAGTGACAGAGTGCCACTGCCGTGCACCTGGTATTATTTTTGGGTTACCAGGTGCATATTTTTATAATGGTTTTAAATGATTTTAGATAGGCTACATACCTCAATACCCTATATGGAACAACCATACTACGGACCCAAGTCAGTTGGGGCCGGCCTGAGTGATTTATGAAGCTTTTAAAAAATGTCTGTACTCATCCTCCCTTCTGTGCACCTGGTATTATTTTTGGGTTACCAGGTGCTCCTATTGAAATCGAATGAGTGCACCTGGTATTATTTTTGGGTTACCAGGTGCTGCTATTGAAATCGAATGAAAATGATTTTAAATGGCCTGCAGACACCCATGCCCGCTATGGGAGCACCATACTATGGGCACAAGTCAGTGGGGGCCGGCCTGAGGGATTTATGGAGCTTTTCAAAAAAGGTCCGAAAATATTCTATGTTGAACTACTCAGGAAAAACGGCTAAGTGCCCTCTTTTGGGTTACCAGGTGCTCCTATTCTAATCGAATGAAAATGAATTTAAATGACCTGCAGACACCCATGCCCGCTATGGGAGCACCATACTATGGGCACAAGTCAGTGGGCACCGGCCTAAGGGATTTATGGAGCTTTTATATAAAATGTCTGTACTCATCCTCCCCTCCGTGCACCTGGTATTATTTTTGGGTTACCAGGTGCTCCTATTCTAATCGAATGAAAATGAATTTAAATGACCTGCAGACACCCATGCCCGCTATGGGAGCACCATACTATGGGCACAAGTCAGTGGGCACCGGCCTAAGGGATTTATGGAGCTTTTCAAAAATAAGGTCTGAATACTTTCTATGTTGAACTACTCAGGAAAAACGACAGAGTGCCCACTTTTTGGGTTACCAGGTGCCCCTATTTAAATCGAATGAAAACGAATTTAAATGACCTGCAGACACCCATGCCCGCTATGGGAGCACCATACTACGGGCACAAGTCAGTAGGCACCGGCCTAAAGGATTTATGGAGCTTTTCAAAAATGTATGTAGTCACCCGCACTACTGACACCACCTTATGTTAGTTTGGGTTACCAGGTGCCGCTATTGAAATCGAATGAAAACGACTTTTAAGGGCCTGCCCACACCCATGCCCGATATGGGAGCACCATACTACGGGCACAAGTCAGTGGCCACCGGCCTAAGGGATTTATGGAGCTTTTCAAAAAAAGTCCGAAAATATTCTATGTTGAACTATTCAGGAAAAACGACAGAGTGCCCTCTTTTTGGGTTACCAGGTGCCCCTATTGAAATCGAATGAAAACGACTTTTAAGGGCCTGCCCACGCCCATGCCCGATATGGGAGCACCATAGTAGGGGTCCAAGTCAGTAGGCACCGGCCTAAGGGATTTATGGAGCTTTTCAAAAAAAGTCCGAAAATATTCTATGTTGAATTATTCAGGAAAAACGACAGAGTGCCCTCTTTTTGGGTTACCAGGTGCCCCTATTGAAATCGAATGAAAACGACTTTTAAGGGCCTGCCCACGCCCATGCCCGATATGGGAGCACCATAGTAGGGGTCCAAGTCAGTAGGCACCGGCCTAAGGGATTTATGGAGCTTTTCAAAAAAAGTCCGAAAATATTCTATGTTGAACTATTCAGGAAAAACGACAGAGTGCCCTCTTTTTGGGTTACCAGGTGCCCCTATTGAAATCGAATGAAAATGACTTTTAAGGGCCTGCCCACGCCCATGCCCGATATGGGAGCACCATAGTAGGGGTCCAAGTCAGTAGGCACCGGCCTAAGGGATTTATGGAGCTTTTCAAAAAAAGTCCGAAAATATTCTATGTTGAACTATTCAGGAAAAACGACAGAGTGCCCTCTTTTTGGGTTACCAGGTGCCGCTATTGAAATCGAATGAAAATGACTTTTAAGGGCCTGCCCACGCCCATGCCCGATATGGGAGCACCATAGTAGGGGTCCAAGTCAGTAGGCACCGGCCTAAGGGATTTATGGAGCTTTTCAAAAAAAGTCCGAAAATATTCTATGTTGAACTATTCAGGAAAAACGACAGAGTGCCCTCTTTTTGGGTTACCAGGTGCCGCTATTGAAATCGAATGAAAATGACTTTTAAGGGCCTGCCCACACCCATGCCCGATATGGGAGCACCATAGTAGGGGTCCAAGTCAGTAGGCACCGGCCTAAGGGATTTATGGAGCTTTTCAAAAAAAGTCCGAAAATATTCTATGTTGAACTATTCAGGAAAAACGACAGAGTGCCCTCTTTTTGGGTTACCAGGTGCCGCTATTGAAATCGAATGAAAATGACTTTTAAGGGCCTGCCCACGCCCATGCCCGATATGGGAGCACCATAGTAGGGGTCCAAGTCAGTAGGCACCGGCCTAAGGGATTTATGGAGCTTTTCAAAAAAAGTCCGAAAATATTCTATGTTGAATTATTCAGGAAAAACGACAGAGTGCCCTCTTTTTGGGTTACCAGGTGCCGCTATTGAAATCGAATGAAAATGACTTTTAAGGGCCTGCCCACGCCCATGCCCGATATGGGAGCACCATAGTAGGGGTCCAAGTCAGTAGGCACCGGCCTAAGGGATTTATGGAACTTTTCAAAAAAAGTCCGAAAATATTCTATGTTGAATTATTCAGGAAAAACGACAGAGTGCCCTCTTTTTGGGTTACCAGGTGCCCCTATTGAAATCGAATGAAAACGACTTTTAAGGGCCTGCCCACGCCCATGCCCGATATGGGAGCACCATAGTAGGGGTCCAAGTCAGTAGGCACCGGCCTAAGGGATTTATGGAACTTTTCAAAAAAAGTCCGAAAATATTCTATGTTGAATTATTCAGGAAAAACGACAGAGTGCCCTCTTTTTGGGTTACCAGGTGCCCCTATTGAAATCGAATGAAAATGACTTTTAAGGGCCTGCCCACGCCCATGCCCGATATGGGAGCACCATAGTAGGGGCCCAAGTCAGTAGGCACCGGCCTAAGGGATTTATGGAGCTTTTCAAAATTAGTCCGAAAATATTCTATGTTGAACTATTCAGGAAAAACGGCTATGTGCCCTCTTTTTGGGTTACCAGGTGCTGCTATTGAAATCGATCCTCACTACTGACACCACCTTATGTTAGTTTGGGTTACCAGGTGCTGCTATTGAAATCGAATGAAAATGATTTTAAATGGCCTGCAGACACCCATGCCCGCTATGGGAGCACCATACTATGGGCACAAGTCAGTGGGGGCCGGCCTGAGGGATTTATGGAGCTTTTCAAAAAAGGTCCGAAAATATTCTATGTTGAACTACTCAGGAAAAACGGCTAAGTGCCCTCTTTTGGGTTACCAGGTGCTCCTATTCTAATCGAATGAAAATGAATTTAAATGACCTGCAGACACCCATGCCCGCTATGGGAGCACCATACTATGGGCACAAGTCAGTGGGCACCGGCCTAAGGGATTTATGGAGCTTTTATATAAAATGTCTGTACTCATCCTCCCCTCCGTGCACCTGGTATTATTTTTGGGTTACCAGGTGCTCCTATTCTAATCGAATGAAAATGAATTTAAATGACCTGCAGACACCCATGCCCGCTATGGGAGCACCATACTATGGGCACAAGTCAGTGGGCACCGGCCTAAGGGATTTATGGAGCTTTTCAAAAATAAGGTCTGAATACTTTCTATGTTGAACTACTCAGGAAAAACGACAGAGTGCCCACTTTTTGGGTTACCAGGTGCCCCTATTTAAATCGAATGAAAACGAATTTAAATGACCTGCAGACACCCATGCCCGCTATGGGAGCACCATACTACGGGCACAAGTCAGTAGGCACCGGCCTAAAGGATTTATGGAGCTTTTCAAAAATGTATGTAGTCACCCGCACTACTGACACCACCTTATGTTAGTTTGGGTTACCAGGTGCCGCTATTGAAATCGAATGAAAACGACTTTTAAGGGCCTGCCCACACCCATGCCCGATATGGGAGCACCATACTACGGGCACAAGTCAGTGGCCACCGGCCTAAGGGATTTATGGAGCTTTTCAAAAAAAGTCCGAAAATATTCTATGTTGAATTATTCAGGAAAAACGACAGAGTGCCCTCTTTTTGGGTTACCAGGTGCCCCTATTGAAATCGAATGAAAACGACTTTTAAGGGCCTGCCCACGCCCATGCCCGATATGGGAGCACCATAGTAGGGGTCCAAGTCAGTAGGCACCGGCCTAAGGGATTTATGGAGCTTTTCAAAAAAAGTCCGAAAATATTCTATGTTGAACTATTCAGGAAAAACGACAGAGTGCCCTCTTTTTGGGTTACCAGGTGCCGCTATTGAAATCGAATGAAAATGACTTTTAAGGGCCTGCCCACACCCATGCCCGATATGGGAGCACCATAGTAGGGGTCCAAGTCAGTAGGCACCGGCCTAAGGGATTTATGGAGCTTTTCAAAAAAAGTCCGAAAATATTCTATGTTGAACTATTCAGGAAAAACGACAGAGTGCCCTCTTTTTGGGTTACCAGGTGCCGCTATTGAAATCGAATGAAAATGACTTTTAAGGGCCTGCCCACACCCATGCCCGATATGGGAGCACCATAGTAGGGGTCCAAGTCAGTAGGCACCGGCCTAAGGGATTTATGGAGCTTTTCAAAAAAAGTCCGAAAATATTCTATGTTGAATTATTCAGGAAAAACGACAGAGTGCCCTCTTTTTGGGTTACCAGGTGCCGCTATTGAAATCGAATGAAAACGACTTTTAAGGGCCTGCCCACGCCCATGCCCGATATGGGAGCACCATAGTAGGGGTCCAAGTCAGTAGGCACCGGCCTAAGGGATTTATGGAACTTTTCAAAAAAAGTCCGAAAATATTCTATGTTGAATTATTCAGGAAAAACGACAGAGTGCCCTCTTTTTGGGTTACCAGGTGCCGCTATTGAAATCGAATGAAAATGACTTTTAAGGGCCTGCCCACACCCATGCCCGATATGGGAGCACCATAGTAGGGGTCCAAGTCAGTAGGCACCGGCCTAAGGGATTTATGGAGCTTTTCAAAAAAAAGTCCGAAAATATTCTATGTTGAACTATTCAGGAAAAACGACAGAGTGCCCTCTTTTTGGGTTACCAGGTGCCGCTATTGAAATCGAATGAAAATGACTTTTAAGGGCCTGCCCACGCCCATGCCCGATATGGGAGCACCATAGTAGGGGTCCAAGTCAGTAGGCACCGGCCTAAGGGATTTATGGAGCTTTTCAAAAAAAGTCCGAAAATATTCTATGTTGAACTATTCAGGAAAAACGACAGAGTGCCCTCTTTTTGGGTTACCAGGTGCCGCTATTGAAATCGAATGAAAATGACTTTTAAGGGCCTGCCCACGCCCATGCCCGATATGGGAGCACCATAGTAGGGGTCCAAGTCAGTAGGCACCGGCCTAAGGGATTTATGGAGCTTTTCAAAAAAAGTCCGAAAATATTCTATGTTGAATTATTCAGGAAAAACGACAGAGTGCCCTCTTTTTGGGTTACCAGGTGCCCCTATTGAAATCGAATGAAAACGACTTTTAAGGGCCTGCCCACGCCCATGCCCGATATGGGAGCACCATAGTAGGGGTCCAAGTCAGTAGGCACCGGCCTAAGGGATTTATGGAAGCTTTTCAAAAAAAGTCCGAAAATATTCTATGTTGAATTATTCAGGAAAAACGACAGAGTGCCCTCTTTTTGGGTTACCAGGTGCCCCTATTGAAATCGAATGAAAATGACTTTTAAGGGCCTGCCCACGCCCATGCCCGATATGGGAGCACCATAGTAGGGGCCCAAGTCAGTAGGCACCGGCCTAAGGGATTTATGGAGCTTTTCAAAATTAGTCCGAAAATATTCTATGTTGAACTATTCAGGAAAAACGGCTATGTGCCCTCTTTTTGGGTTACCAGGTGCTGCTATTGAAATCGATCCTCACTACTGACACCACCTTATGTTAGTTTGGGTTACCAGGTGCTGCTATTGAAATCGAATGAAAATGATTTTAAATGGCCTGCAGACACCCATGCCCGCTATGGGAGCACCATACTATGGGCACAAGTCAGTGGGGGCCGGCCTGAGGGATTTATGGAGCTTTTCAAAAAAGGTCCGAAAATATTCTATGTTGAACTACTCAGGAAAAAACGGCTAAGTGCCCTCTTTTGGGTTACCAGGTGCTCCTATTCTAATCGAATGAAAATGAATTTAAATGACCTGCAGACACCCATGCCCGCTATGGGAGCACCATACTATGGGCACAAGTCAGTGGGCACCGGCCTAAGGGATTTATGGAGCTTTTATATAAAATGTCTGTACTCATCCTCCCCTCCGTGCACCTGGTATTATTTTGGGTTACCAGGTGCTCCTATTCTAATCGAATGAAAATGAATTTAAATGACCTGCAGACACCCATGCCCGCTATGGGAGCACCATACTATGGGCACAAGTCAGTGGGCACCGGCCTAAGGGATTTATGGAGCTTTTCAAAAATAAGGTCTGAATACTTTCTATGTTGAACTACTCAGGAAAAACGACAGAGTGCCCACTTTTTGGGTTACCAGGTGCCCCTATTTAAATCGAATGAAAACGAATTTAAATGACCTGCAGACACCCATGCCCGCTATGGGAGCACCATACTACGGGCACAAGTCAGTAGGCACCGGCCTAAAGGATTTATGGAGCTTTTCAAAAATGTATGTAGTCACCCGCACTACTGACACCACCTTATGTTAGTTTGGGTTACCAGGTGCCGCTATTGAAATCGAATGAAAACGACTTTTAAGGGCCTGCCCACACCCATGCCCGATATGGGAGCACCATACTACGGGCACAAGTCAGTGGCCACCGGCCTAAGGGATTTATGGAGCTTTTCAAAAAAAGTCCGAAAATATTCTATGTTGAATTATTCAGGAAAAAACGACAGAGTGCCCTCTTTTGGGTTACCAGGTGCCCCTATTGAAATCGAATGAAAACGACTTTTAAGGGGCCTGCCCACGCCCATGCCCGATATGGGAGCACCATAGTAGGGGTCCAAGTCAGTAGCACCGGCCTAAGGGATTTATGGAGCTTTTCAAAAAAAGTCCGAAAATATTCTATGTTGAACTATTCAGGAAAAACGACAGAGTGCCCTCTTTTTGGGTTACCAGGTGCCGCTATTGAAATCGAATGAAAATGACTTTTAAGGGGCCTGCCCACACCCATGCCCGATATGGGAGCACCATAGTAGGGGTCCAAGTCAGTAGGCACCGGCCTAAGGGATTTATGGAGCTTTTCAAAAAAAGTCCGAAAATATTCTATGTTGAACTATTCAGGAAAAACGACAGAGTGCCCTCTTTTTGGGTTACCAGGTGCCGCTATGGAATCGAATGAAATGACTTTTAAGGGCTGCCCACACCCATGGCCGATATGGGAGCACCATAGTAGGGGTCCAAGTCAGTATGGGGCACCGCCTAGGGATTTATGGAGCTTTCCAAAAAAGGCCGAAAATATTCTATGTGAACTATTCAGGAACAACCGGACAGAGTGCCCTCTTTTGGGTTACCAGGTGCCGCTATTGAAATCGAATGAAAAATGACTTTTAAGGGCCTGCCCACAGCCCATTAGCCCGATATGGGATTGCACCATAGTAGGGGTCCAGAGTCAGTAGGCACCGGCCTAAGGGATTTATGGAACTTTTCAAAAAAGTCCGAAAATATTCTATGTTGAATTATTCAGGAAAAACGACAGAGTGCCCTCTTTTTGGGTTACCAGGTGCCGCTATTGAAATCGAATGAAAATGACTTTTAAGGGCCTGCCCACCCCCATGCCCGATATGGGAGCACCATAGTAGGGGTCCAAGTCAGTAGGCACCGGCCTAAGGGATTTATGGAGCTTTTCAAAAAAAGTCCGAAAATATTCTATGTTGAACTATTCAGGAAAAACGACAGAGTGCCCTCTTTTTGGGTTACCAGGTGCCGCTATTGAAATCGAATGAAAATGACTTTTAAGGGCCTGCCCAGACCATGCCCGATATGGGAGCACCATAGTAGGGGTCCAAGTCAGTAGGCACCGGCCTAAGGGATTTATGGAGCTTTTCAAAAAAAGTCCGAAAATATTCTATGTTGAACTATTCAGGAAAAACGACAGTGCCCTCTTTTTGGGTTACCAGGTGCGCTATTGAAAATCG
>NW_024059906.1:0-29974 GCF_016432855.1 Salvelinus namaycush | reverse complement strand
CTTCAAGGAGCTCCCTGTAATATGAATCAGATCTGCCAGGGGCAGCATGCCTTCAAGGAGCTCCCTGTAATATGAATCAGATCTGCCAGTGTTGCTGCTCCTCCCTCATTCCCCCTTCCCCCACTCTGCTCCTCCCTCATTCCCCCTCCCCCCACTCTGCTCCTCTCTCATTCCCCCTCCCCCCACTCTGCTCCTCCCTCATTCCCCCTCCCCCCACTCTGCTCCTCCCTCATTCCCCCTCCCCCCCACTCTGCTCCTCCCTCATTCCCCCTCCCCCCACTCTGCTCCTCTCTCATTCCCCCTCCCCCCACTCTGCTCCTCTCTCATTCCCCCTCCCCCCACTCTGCTCCTCTCTCATTCCCCCTCCCCCCACTCTGCTCCTCTCTCATTCCCCCTCCCCCCCACTCTGCTCCTCCCTCATTCCCCCTCCCCCCACTCTGCTCCTCTCTCATTCCCCCTCCCCCCCACTCTGCTCCTCTCTCATTCCCCCTCCCCCCACTCTGCTCCTCTCTCATTCCCCCTCCCCCCCACTCTGCTCCTCTCTCATTCCACCTCCCCCCACTCTGCTCCTCTCTCATTCCCCCTCCCCCCACTCTGCTCCTCTCTCATTCCCCCTCCCCCCACTCTGCTCCTCTCTCATTCCCCCTCCCCCCACTCTGCTCCTCTCTCATTCCCCCTCTGCTCCTCTCTCATTCCCCCTCCCCCCACTCTGCTCCTCTCTCATTCCCCCTCCCCCCACTCTGCTCCTCCCTCATTCCCCCTCCCCCCACTCTGCTCCTCTCTCATTCCCCCTCCCCCCACTCTGCTCCTCTCTCATTCCCCCTCCCCCCACTCTGCTCCTCTCTCATTCCCCCTCCCCCCACTCTGCTCCTCTCTCATTCCCCCTCCCCCCACTCTGCTCCTCTCTCATCCCCCCTCCCCCCACTCTGCTCCTCTTCTCATCCCCCCTCCCCCCACTCTGCTCCGTTCTCAGCTTTTACACTACCCCCTGTTACACTATACCCTGTTACACTACCCCCTGTTACACTACCCCCTGTTACACTACCTCCTGTTACACTACACCCTGTTACACTACCCCCTGTTACACTACCCCCTGTTACACTACCCCCTGTTACACTATACCCTGTTACACTACCCCCTGTTACACTACCCCCTGTTACACTACCCCCTGTTACACTACCTCCTGTTACACTACCTCCTGTTACACTACCCCCTGTTACACTACCTCCTGTTACACTACCCCCTGTTACACTACCCCCTGTTACACTACCCCCTGTTACACTATACCCTTTTACACTACCCCCTGTTACACTACACCCTGTTACACTACACCCTGTTACACTACCCCCTGTTACACTACCCCCTGTTACACTACCCCCTGTTACACTACCCCCTGTTACACTACCCCCTGTTACACTACACCCTGTTACACTACACCCTGTTACACTACCTCCTGTTACACTATACCCTGTTACACTACCTCCTGTTACACTACCCCCTGTTACACTACCTCCTGTTACACTATACCCTGTTACACTACCCCCTGTTACACTACCCCCTGTTACACTACACCCTGTTACACTACACCCTGTTACACTACCTCCTGTTACACTATACCCTGTTACACTACCTCCTGTTACACTATACCCTGTTACACTACCTCCTGTTACACTACCCCCTGTTACACTACCTCCTGTTACACTATACCCTGTTACACTACCCCCTGTTACACTACCTCCTGTTACACTACCCCCTGTTACACTACCCCCTGTTACACTACCCCCTGTTACACTATACCCTGTTACACTACCCCCTGTTACACTATACCCTTTTACACTACCCCCTGTTACACTACCCCCTGTTACACTACCCCCTGTTACACTACCCCCTGTTACACTACCTCCTGTTACACTACCCCCTGTTACACTACCCCCTTTTACACTACCCCCTGTTACACTACCTCCTGTTACACTACCTCCTGTTACACTACCCCCTGTTACACTATACCCTGTTACATTACCCCCTGTTACACTATACCCTGTTACACTACCCCCTGTTACACTACCCCCTGTTACACTACCCCCTGTTACACTACCCCCTGTTACACTACCTCCTGTTACACTACCCCCTGTTACACTACCTCCTGTTACACTACCCCCTGTTACACTATACCCTGTTACACTACCCCCTGTTACACTACCCCCTGTTACACTACACCCTGTTACACTATACCCTTTTACACTACCTCCTGTTACACTACCCCCTGTTACACTACCCCCTGTTACACTATACCCTGTTACACTACCCCCTGTTACACTACACCCTGTTACACTACCCCCTGTTACACTACCCCCTGTTACACTATACCCTGTTACACTACCTCCTGTTACACTACCCCCTGTTACACTACCTCCTGTTACACTACCCCCTGTTACACTACCTCCTGTTACACTACACCCTGTTACACTACCCCCTGTTACACTACCCCCTGTTACACTATACCCTGTTACACTACCCCCTGTTACACTACCTCCTGTTACACTACCCCCTGTTACACTACCCCCTGTTACACTATACCCTGTTACACTATACCCTGTTACACTACCTCCTGTTACACTACCTCCTGTTACACTACCCCCTGTTACACTACCCCCTGTTACACTACCCCCTGTTACACTATATCCTGTTACACTATACCCTTTTACACTACCTCCTGTTACACTACCCCCTGTTACACTACCCCCTGTTACACTACCCCCTGTTACACTACCTCCTGTTACACTACCCCCTGTTACACTACCCCCTGTTACACTATACCCTGTTACATTACCCCCTGTTACACTACCTCCTGTTACACTATACCCTGTTACATTACCTCCTGTTACACTACCCCCTGTTACACTACACCCTGTTACACTACCCCCTGTTACACTACCCCCTGTTACACTACCCCCTGTTACACTACCCCCTGTTACACTACCCCCTATTACACTACCTCCTGTTACACTACCCCCTGTTACACTACACTCTGTTACACTACCCCCTGTTACACTACCCCCTGTTACACTACCCCCTGTTACACTATACCCTTTTACACTACCCCCTGTTACACTACACCCTGTTACACTACCCCCTGTTACACTACCTCCTGTTACACTACCCCCTGTTACACTACCCCCTGTTACACTACCTCCTGTTACACTATACCCTGTTACACTACCCCCTGTTACACTACACTCTGTTACACTACCTCCTGTTACACTACCCCCTGTTACACTACCCCCTGTTACACTATACCCTTTTACACTACCCCCTGTTACACTACACCCTGTTACACTACCCCCTGTTACACTACCTCCTGTTACACTACCCCCTGTTACACTACCCCCTGTTACACTACCTCCTGTTACACTATACCCTGTTACACTACCTCCTGTTACACTACCCCCTGTTACACTACCTCCTGTTACACTACCCCCTGTTACACTATACCCTTTTACACTACCTCCTGTTACACTACCCCCTGTTACACTACCCCCTGTTACACTATACCCTGTTACACTACCCCCTGTTACACTACACCCTGTTACACTACCCCCTGTTACACTACCCCCTGTTACACTATACCCTGTTACACTACCTCCTGTTACACTACCCCCTGTTACACTACCTCCTGTTACACTACCCCCTGTTACACTACCTCCTGTTACACTACACCCTGTTACACTACCCCCTGTTACACTACCCCCTGTTACACTATACCCTGTTACACTACCCCCTGTTACACTACCTCCTGTTACACTACCCCCTGTTACACTACCCCCTGTTACACTATACCCTGTTACACTATACCCTGTTACACTACCTCCTGTTACACTACCTCCTGTTACACTACCCCCTGTTACACTACCCCCTGTTACACTACCCCCTGTTACACTATATCCTGTTACACTATACCCTTTTACACTACCTCCTGTTACACTACCCCCTGTTACACTACCCCCTGTTACACTACCCCCTGTTACACTACCTCCTGTTACACTACCCCCTGTTACACTACCCCCTGTTACACTATACCCTGTTACATTACCCCCTGTTACACTACCTCCTGTTACACTATACCCTGTTACATTACCTCCTGTTACACTACCCCCTGTTACACTACACCCTGTTACACTACCCCCTGTTACACTACCCCCTGTTACACTGCCCCCTGTTACACTACCCCCTGTTACACTACCCCCTATTACACTACCTCCTGTTACACTACCCCCTGTTACACTACACTCTGTTACACTACCCCCTGTTACACTACCCCCTGTTACACTACCCCCTGTTACACTATACCCTTTTACACTACCCCCTGTTACACTACACCCTGTTACACTACCCCCTGTTACACTACCTCCTGTTACACTACCCCCTGTTACACTACCCCCTGTTACACTACCTCCTGTTACACTATACCCTGTTACACTACCCCCTGTTACACTACACTCTGTTACACTACCTCCTGTTACACTACCCCCTGTTACACTACCCCCTGTTACACTATACCCTTTTACACTACCCCCTGTTACACTACACCCTGTTACACTACCCCCTGTTACACTACCTCCTGTTACACTACCCCCTGTTACACTACCCCCTGTTACACTACCTCCTGTTACACTATACCCTGTTACACTACCCCCTGTTACACTACCCCCTGTTACACTACCCCCTGTTACACTACACTCTGTTACACTACCTCCTGTTACACTACCCCCTGTTACACTACCCCCTGTTACACTACCCCCTGTTACACTATACCCTGTTACACTATACCCTGTTACACTACCTCCTGTTACACTACCCCCTGTTACACTACCCCCTGTTACACTATACCCTTTTACACTACCTCCTGTTACACTACCCCCTGTTACACTACCCCCTGTTACACTACACCCTGTTACACTACCTCCTGTTACACTACCCCCTGTTACACTACCCCCTGTTACACTACACTCTGTTACACTACCTCCTGTTACACTACCCCCTGTTACACTACCCCCTGTTACACTACCCCCTGTTACACTATACCCTGTTACACTATACCCTGTTACACTACCTCCTGTTACACTACCCCCTGTTACACTACCTCCTGTTACACTACCCCCTGTTACACTACACTCTGTTACACTACCCCCTGTTACACTACCCCCTGTTACACTGCCCCCTGTTACACTACCCCCTGTTACACTACCTCCTGTTACACTATACCCTGTTACACTATACCCTGTTACACTACCCCCTGTTACACTACCCCCTGTTACACTACCCCCTGTTACACTACCCCCTGTTACACTACCCCCTGTTACACTACCTCCTGTTACACTATACCCTGTTACACTATACCCTGTTACACTATACCCTGTTACACTACCCCCTGTTACACTACACTCTGTTACACTACCCCCTGTTACACTACCCCCTGTTACACTACCTCCTGTTACACTACCCCCTGTTACACTATACCCTGTTACACTACCCCCTGTTACACTACCTCCTGTTACACTATACCCTGTTACACTATACCCTGTTACACTACCCCCTGTTACACTACCCCCTGTTACAATAAAAATGAACAGTAAACATTACACATACAGAAGTTACAAAAGAATAAAGACATTTATGTTTCAGATGAATTTACCATAGCACATACTGTCGAGCTCTGTTTCAGATGAATTTACCATAGCACATACTGTCGAGCTCTGTTTCAGATGAATTTACCATAGCACCTAATGTAGATCTATTTATCAGCTGATATTACCATAGCACCTATTGTAGGATACTGTACATACAGTACTAGTCAAAAGTTTGTACACATCTACTCATTCAATTGTTTTTCATTATTTTTATTATTTTCTACATTGTAGAATAATAGTGAAGACATCAAAACTACAAAATAACACATATGGAATCATGTAATAACCCAAAAAACATTAAACAAATCAAAATATATTTTATTTGTGAGATTCTTCAAATACTCACTCTTTTCCTTGATGACAGCTTTGCACACTTTTGGCATTCTCTCAATGCAACGGGTGGATACTTTGAAGAATCTCAAATATTACATATATTTTGATTTGTTTAACACTTTTTTGGTTCCTACATGATTCCATATGTGTTATTTCATAGTTTTGATGTCTTCACTAGTATTCTACAATGTCGAAAATAGTAAAAAATAAAGAAAAACCCTGGAATGAGTAGTTGTGTCCAATCTTTTGACTGGTACTGTATGTACACAGAAAACAAGTGTCAGAAACACAAGCATAAATTCATCTTGACCACAAAACATTTCTCATAACTTGGTCTGACCATATCTGTATCGGGAGTGGAGGAGGAGGAGAGAGAGAAAGAGGAGTGGAGGAGGAGAGAAAGAGAGAGAGAGAAAGGGGGGGGATTGGCAGAGAGGGACATTGTTCTCAGGTAGGGGGGGGTGAGGGAGGAGGTGTGAGGGAGGTGTGAGGGAGGAGGTGTGAGGGAGGGGTTTGAGGGAGGGGGTGTGAGAGAGAAGGTGTGAGGGAAGGGGGTGTGAGGGAGGTGGTGTGAGAGAGGGGTTGTGAGAGATGCTCTGTCTGTGTCTCAACATTGGAAGTCTCTCTTACCCAACATGCAGCAGGAGAGTAGAGCTCATTATGAAGTCAGAGTATTTGTGTGTGTGTGTGTGTGTGTGTGTGTGTGTGTGTGTGTGTGTGTGTGTGTGTGTGTGTGTGTGTGTGTGTGTGTGTGTGTGTGTGTGTGTGTGTGTGTGTGTGTGTGTGTGTGTGTAGAATTAACTGGGTGAAATACCGCAGTGTGCATCACAGCAACAATATTTGTTACCACAAGAAAAGGGCAACCAGTGAAGAACAAACACCATTGTAAATACAACCCATATTTATGTTAATTTATTTTCCCTTTTGCACATTGTTACAACACTGTATATAGACATAATATGACATTTGAAATGTCTTTATTCTTTTGTAACTTCTGTATGTGTAATGTTTACTGTTCATTTTTATTGTTTATTTCACTTTTGCATATTATCTACCTCACTTGCTTTGGCAATGTTAACATATGTTTCCCATGCCAATAAAGCCCCTTGAATTGAATTGAATAGAATTGAGTGGAGATGGGAGAGAGAGAGTGGAGTGGAGGGAGAGAGAGAGAGAGAGAGAGAAGGGGTAAAGAAGCAGTGAAGGACTGGTGAAGATTTCCCTTTTAAGGTGGCAGTGCTTGTGTGTGTGTGTGTGTGTGTATGTATGTGCTAGCTGGTCTAGGATTTACTAATGTGCTCTCTCTTTCTCTCTTTCTCTCTTTTTCTCCCTCTTTCTCTCTCTATGTCTCCCTCTCTCTCTGTGTCTCTCTCTCTCTCTGTCTCTCTCTCTCCCTGTCTCTCTCTCTCTCTCTCTCTCTCTCTCTCTCTCTCTCTCTATGTCTCTCTGTCTCTCTCTGTGTCTGTCTCTCTCTCTCTCTATCTATGTGTGTGTCTTTCAATTCAAATTCAATTCAAGGTTTTTATTGGCATGGGAAACATGTGTTAACATTGCCATGGCAAGTGAAGTAGATAGTAAAAAAAGTGAAATAAACAATACAAATTAACAGTAAATATTACACTCACAAAAGTTCCTAAAGAATAAAGACATTTCAAATGTCATATTATGTGCAAATAGTTCAAGTACAAAAGGGAAAATTAATGGTGTTTGTTCTTCACTGGTTGCTCTTTTCTTGTGGCAACAGGTCACAAATCTTGCTGTGTGATGCACACTGTGGTATTTCACCCAGTAGATATGGCAGTTGTGTATCACAATTGGGTTTGTTTTCCATTTTTTTGTGGTTCTGTGTAATCTGAGGGAAATATGTGTCTCTAATATGGTCATACATTTGGCAAGAGGTTAGGAAGGTTAGGAAGTGCAGCTCAGTTTCCACCTCATGTTGTGGGCAGTGTGCACATAGCCTGTCTTTTCTTGAGAGCCAGGTCTGCCTACGGCGGCCTTTCTCAATAGCAAGGCTGTGCTCACTGAGTCTTCACATAGTCAAAGATTTCCTTAAGTTTGGGTCAGTCACAGAGGTCAGGTATTCTGCCACTGTGTACTCTCTGTTTAGGGTCAAATAGCATTCTAGTTTGCTCTGTTTTTTTGTTAATTCTTTCCAATGTGTCAAGTAAGTATCTTGTTGTTTTCTCATGATTTGGTTGGGTCTAATTGTGTTGCTGTCCTGGAATATGTTCCAGGATTCATCCAATGGCATTCAGGAGTATACCACCTCAGTCACCGGCTTCATCAATAAGTGCATCAACGATGTTGTCCCACAGTGACCGTACGTACATATCCCAACCAGAAGCCATGGATTACAGGCAACTTCCGCACCGAGCTAAAGGCTAGAGATGCCGCTTTCAAGAAGCGTGACACTAATCCGGACTCTTATAAGAAATCCTGCTATATCCTCAGACGAACCATCAAACAGGCAAAGTGTCAATACAAGACTAAGATTGAATCCTACTACGCAGGCTCTGACGCTCGTCGGATGTGGCATGGCTTGCAAACTATTACGGACTACAAAGAGATACCCAGCCGTGAGCTAGCCAGTGACGCGAGCCTACATGACGAAACAAAATTCCTTTCATGCTCGCTTCGAGGCATGTAACACTGAAGCATGCATGAGAGCACCAGCTGTTCCGGACGACTGTGTAATCATGCTCTCCGTAGACGATGTGAGTAAGACCTTTAAACAGGTCAACATTCTCAAGGGCGCGGGGCCAGACAGATTACCAGGACGTGTACTCAGAGCATGCGCGGACCAACTGGCAAGTGTCTTCACTGAAATGTTTAACCTCTCCCTGAACGAGTCTGTAATACCTATATGTTTCAAGCAGACCACCATAGTCCCTGTGCCCAAGAAAGCGGAGGTAACCTGCCTAAATGACTACCGACCCGTAGCACTCATGTCGGTACTATGAAGTGCTTTGAAAGGTTGATCATGGCTCACATCAACACCATTATCCCAGAAACCCTAGACCCAATTCGCATACCGCCCCAGCAAATCCACAGATGACGCAATCTCAATCGCACTCCACACTGCCCTTTCCAACCTGGACAAAAGGAACACCTATGTGAGAGTGCTGTTCATTGACTACAGCTCAGCGTTCAACACCATAGTGCCCTCAAAGCTCATCACTAAGCTAAAGACCCTGGGACCAAACACCTCCCTCTGCAACTGGATCCTGGAATTCCTGACGGCCCGCCACAAGGGGTAAGGGTAGGTAACAACACATCTGCCATGCTGATCCTCAACACTGGGGCCCCTCAGGGGTGCGTGCTTAATCCCCTCCTGTACTCCCTGTTTACCCACGACAGGGTGGCCAAGCACGACTCCAACACCATCATTAAGTTTTCTAACTACACAACAGTGGTAGGCCTGATCACTGACAACGCTGAGACAGCCTATAGGAAGGAGATCAGAGACCTGGCAGTGTGGTGCCAGGACAACAACCTCTCCCTCAATGTGAGCAAGACAAAGGAGCTGATCGTGGACTACAGCAAAAAGGAGGGCTGAACAGGCCCCCATTAACATCGACGGAGCTGTAGTGGAGCGTGTCGAGAGTTCCTTGGTGTCCACATCACCAACAAACTATCATGGTCCAAACACAGTCATGAAGAGGGCACGACAAAACCTTTTCCGCTCAGGAGACTGAAAAGATTTGGCATGGGTTCCCAGATCCTGAGAAAGTTCTACAGCTGCACAATCGAGAGCATCCTGACCAGTTGCATCACCGCCTGGTATGACAACTGCTCGGCATCCGACCGTAAGGCGCTACAGAGGGTAATGCGTACAGCCCAGTACGTCACATGGTCCAAGCTTCCTGCCATCCAGGACCTATATACTAGGCGGTGTCAGAGAAAGGCCTTAAAAATTGTCAAAGACTCCAGTCACCCAAGTCATAGACTGTTCTCTCTGCTACTGCACAGCAAGTGGTACCGGAGCGCCAAGTCTGGGTCCAAAAGGCTCCTTATCAGCTTCTACACCCAAGCCATAAAACTGCTGAATAATTAGTAAAATGGCCACCTGGACTATTTACATTGACACCACCCCCCCTTCGCTGTTTATTATCTATGCATAGTCACTTTACCCCTACCTACATTTACAAATTACGTCGACTAACCTGTACCACCCCACATTGACTCGGTACCAGTAGCCCCTGTATAAAGCCTTGTTACTAACCTGTACCACCCCACATTGACTCGGTACCAGTAGCCCCTGTATAAAGCCTTGTTACTAACCTGTACCACCCCACATTGACTCGGTACCAGTAGCCCCTGTATAAAGCCTTGTTACTAACCTGTACCACCCCACATTGACTCGGTACCAGTAGCCCCTGTATAAAGCCTTGTTACTAACCTGTACCCCCCCACATTGACTCGGTACCAGTAGCCCCTGTATAAAGCCTTGTTACTAACCTGTACCACCCCACATTGACTCGGTACCAGTAGCCCCTGTATAAAGCCTTGTTACTAACCTGTACCACCCCACATTGACTCGGTACCAGTAGCCCCTGTATAAAGCCTTGTTACTAACCTGTACCACCCCACATTGACTCGGTACCAGTAGCCCCTGTATAAAGCCTTGTTACTAACCTGTACCACCCCACATTGACTCGGTACCAGTAGCCCCTGTATAAAGCCTTGTTACTAACCTGTACCACCCCACATTGACTCGGTACCAGTAGCCCCTGTATAAAGCCTTGTTACTAATCTGTACCACCCCACATTGACTCGGTACCAGTAGCCCCTGTATAAAGCCTTGTTACTAACCTGTACCACCCCACATTGACTCGGTACCAGTAGCCCCTGTATAAAGCCTTGTTATTGTTATTTTATTGTGTCACTTTTTATAAAACATTTTTCTTTAGTTTATTTCGTAAATATTTTCTTAAATTCTTGAACTGCATTATTGGTTAAGGGCTTGTAATTAAGCATTTCACGGTAAGGTGTCTACACCTGTTGTATTTGACGCTTGTGAAAAATAAAATTTGATTTGATTTGTTTGAGATGGTGAAGCATGATTCATCACTCCAGAGAACGCGTTTCCACTGCTCCAGAGTCCAATAGCGGCAAGGTTTACACCATTCCAGCTGACGCTTGGCATTGTGCATTGTGATCTTAGACTTGTGTGTGGCTGTTCGGCCATAGTTCTTGTGCTGACGTTGCTTCCAGAGGCAGTTTGAAACTCGGTAGTGATTGTTGCAACCGAGGACATAAGATTTTTCCGCACTTCGCGCTTCAGCACTCGGTGGTACCATTCTGTGTGCTTGTGTGGCCTACCACTCGGTGGTACCATTCTGTGTGCTTGTGTGGCCTACCACTCGGTGGTACCATTCTGTGTGCTTGTGTGGCCTACCACTCGGTGGTACCATTCTGTGTGCTTGTGTGGCCTACCACTCGGTGGTACCATTCTGTGTGCTTGTGTGGCCTACCACTCGGTGGTACCATTCTGTGTACTTGTGTGGCCTACCACTTTGCGGTTGAGCTGTTGTTGCTCCTAGACAATTCCACTTCACAATAACAGCACTTACAGTTGACCGGGGCAGCTCTAACAGGGCAGACATTTGACAAACTGACTTGTTAGAAAGGTGGCATCCTATGACGGTGCCATGTTGAAAGTCACTGAGCACTTCAGTAAGGCCATTCGACTGCCAATGTGTGTCTATGGAGATTGCACGGCGGTGTGCTGGATTTTATACACCTGTCAGCAACGTGTGTGGCTGAAATAGCCGAATCCACTCATTTTAAGGGGTGTCCACATACTGCTATACATATAATGCATCTAGTTTAGTTTGTTGTGTCAACATCTGTCTATTTATAATGCTATTAATCAGGAAGTTAACTCTGATACACTCAAACAGTCCACGATGACTAACATGCTCTTTCTCTCTCCTGTCCAATCAGAAGGCCCGTATTGGACCAGACCGGACCGCATGGAGAAGAAGCTCCTCGCTATCCCAGCAGCCAATACTGTCAAATTCCGGTGCGCTGCCGCCGGAAACCCAACACCCTCCATCCATTGGCTGAAGAATGGGAAGGAGTTTAAAGGTGAACAGAGGATGGGCGGGATCAAGGTGAGTCAGACAGCCAATCAGACATTAGTAGTCAGAAGTTAGTCGACAGAGGTATACAGAGTTCTCACCAAGGAGGCGTCCTAAATAGCACCCTATTCCCTACATAGTGCACTACTTTTGACCAGGGCCCTACATAGATCAGAGCAGTACTTTAAGCCCTACGGACCCTTGTCAAAAGTGGTGCACTATATAAGGAATAGGGTGCCAATCCAGGTTCAATTCCTACTATATAAGATATATAAGAGTATGAAATAGGCTGTTTGAGAATGTTTGAATAGTAAGCAACCTGCATACACATTGTTTGAAGTACAATAGATCAACATAGCTACTGTAGTTGGTCAAAGCTGTGTGCTGTAAAACCTTGGTAGAGCATGGGTGGAGTAGGCATTGTGGTGCTGTAAAACCTTGGTAGAGCATGGGTGGAGTAGGTATTGTGGTGCTGGAAAACCTTGGTGGAGCATGGGTGGAGTAGGCATTGTGGTGCTGTAAAACCTTGGTGGAGCATGGGTGGAGTAGGCATTGTGGTGCTGGAAAACCTTGGTAGAGCATGGGTGGAGTAGGCATTGTGGTGCTGTAAAATCTTGGTAGAGCATGGGTGGAGTAGGCATTGTGGTGCTGTAAAACCTTGGTGGAGCATGGGTGGAGTAGGCATTGTGGTGCTGTAAAACCTTGGTAGAGCATGGGTGGAGTAGGCATTGTGGTGCTGTAAAACCTTGGTAGAGCATGGGTGGAGTAGGCATTGTGGTGCTGTAAAACCTTGGTGGAGCATGGGTGGAGTAGGCATTGTGGTGCTGGAAAACCTTGGTAGAGCATGGGTGGAGTAGGCATTGTGGTGCTGTAAAACCTTGGTAGAGCATGGGTGGAGTAGGCATTGTGGTGCTGTAAAACCTTGGTGGAGCATGGGTGGAGTAGGCATTGTGGTGCTGTAAAACCTTGGTGGAGCATGGGTGGAGTAGGCATTGTGGTGGTGTAAAACCTTGGTAGAGCATGGGTGGAGTAGGCATTGTGGTGCTGTAAAACCTTGGTAGAGCATAGGTGGAGTAGGCATTGTGGTGCTGGAAAACCTTGGTAGAGCATGGGTGGAGTAGGCATTGTGGTGCTGGAAAACCTTGGTGGAGCATGGGTGGAGTAGGCATTGTGGTGCTGGAAAACCTTGGTAGAGCATGGGTGGAGTAGGCATTGTGGTGCTGGAAAACCGTGGTGGAGCATGGGTGGAGTAGGCATTGTGGTGCTGGAAAACCTTGGTAGAGCATGGGTGGATAGGCATTGTGGTGCTGTAAAACCTTGGTAGAGCATGGGTGGATAGGCATTGTGGTGCTGGAAAACCTTGGTAGAGCATGGGTGGAGTAGGCATTGTGGTGCTGTAAAACCTTGGTAGAGCATGGGTGGAGTAGGCATTGTGGTGCTGTAAAACCTTGGTAGAGCATGGGTGGATAGGCATTGTGGTGCTGGAAAACCTTGGTAGAGCATGGGTGGAGTAGGCATTGTGGTGCTGTAAAACCTTGGTAGAGCATGGGTGGAGTAGGCATTGTGGTGCTGTAAAACCTTGGTAGAGCATGGGTGGAGTAGGCATTGTGGTGCTGTAAAACCTTGGTAGAGCATGGGTGGAGTAGGCATTGTGGTGCTGGAAAACTTTGGTAGAGCATGGGTGGAGTAGGCATTGTGGTGCTGGAAAACCTTGGTGGAGCATGGGTGGAGTAGGCATTGTGGTGCTGGAAAACCTTGGTAGGGCATGGGTGGAGTAGGCATTGTGGTGCTGTAAAACCTTGGTAGAGCATGGGTGGAGTAGGTATTGTGGTGCTGGAAAACCTTGGTAGGGCATGGGTGGAGTAGGCATTGTGGTGCTGAAAAACCTTGGTAGGGCATGGGTGGAGTAGGCATTGTGGTGCTGGAAAACCTTGGTAGGGCATGGGTGGAGTAGCCATTGTGGTGCTGTAAAACCTTGGTAGAGCATGGGTGGAGTAGGCATTGTGGTGCTGTAAAACCTTGGTAGGGCATGGGTGGAGTAGGCATTGTGGTGCTGGAAAACCTTGGTAGAGCATGGGTGGAGTAGGTATTGTGGTGCTGGAAAACCTTGGTAGGGCATGGGTGGAGTAGGCATTGTGGTGCTGGAAAACCTTGGTAGGGCATGGGTGGAGTAGGCATTGTGGTGCTGGAAAACCTTGGTAGGGCATGGGTGGAGTAGGTATTGTGGTGCTGGAAAACCTTGGTAGAGCATGGGTGGAGTAGGCATTGTGGGGCTGGAAAACCTTGGTAGGGCATGGGTGGAGTAGGCATTGTGGGGCTGGAAAACCTTGGTAGGGCATGGGTGGAGTAGGTATTGTGGTGCTGGAAAACCTTGGTGGAGCATGGGTGGAGTAGGCATTGTGGTGCTGGAAAACCTTGGTAGGGCATGGGTGGAGTAGGCATTGTGGTGCTGGAAAACCTTGGTAGGGCATGGGTGGAGTAGGTATTGTGGTGCTGGAAAACCTTGGTAGAGCATGGGTGGAGTAGGTATTGTGGTGCTGGAAAACCTTGGTAGGGCATGGGTGGAGTAGGCATTGTGGTGCTGGAAAACCTTGGTGGAGTAGGCATTGTGGTGCTCATGTGAATTTCCTTGATTCTTCAGCTTCAGACCAATGCCTACTTCTCACTTCAAACATAGTTTTTAGTTTTTAATTTCCATGGTTTTTACAAGGTGCTTCTCTGTTAGAGGAACTGCACACGCTGATTTGTTTTTTGGGCTCTTCAAGAAATGCTGACAGATGAAATGCTGGCGGCCATGACAGATACCAAGCGCGAGTTGGCTTGTGGGTGGGGTTTGATGTGAGTGTTTTTTTGGGTGTGTCCTTTCCACCACCAATACATATCCATCTGTCAGAACCTTGCAGCTGTTTCCTCAATCACAAAAAGCAATAACTACAGGCAGATGTATGCTGAGATGCCGGAGGAAGCTTTGAATAGGTCCGTAGCCTACAGAGTAATACCACAATAATGTATGAGCTAAATGTATGTACACTAAACAAAAATATGAACGTGACAAATAAATTGTTGGTCCCATGTATAATGTGCTGAAATATAAGATCCCAGAAATGTTCCATACGCAAAAGCTTATTTGTCTAAAATGTGGTGCACGAAAGTGTTAAGATTCCTGTTAGTGAGAATGTATCCTTTGCCAATATAATCCATCCACCTGACAGGTGTGGCATATCAATAAGCTGATTAAACAGTACATCATTACACAAGTACACCTTATGCTGAGGACAATAAAAGGCCCCTCTAAAATGTGCAGTTTTGTTTTGATGGAGCGTGCAATTGGAATGCTGATTGCAAGAATGTCCACCAGAGCTGTTGCCAGAGAATTTAATTTAAATTTCTCTACCATAAGCCGCCTTCAACATTGTTTTAGAGAATTTGGCAGTACGTTCAGCCAGCCTCACAACCGCAGACCACGTGTATGGCGTTGTGTCGGCGAGCGGTTTGCTGATGTCAACATTGTGAATAGACTGCCCCATGGTGGCAGTGGGGTTATGGTATGGGCAGGCATAACGAACAACGAAACAACGAAAACACAGTTGAATTTTATCGATTGCAATTTGAATGCACAAAGATACCATGACGAAATCCTAAGGCCCATTGTCGTGCCATTCATCCGCTGCCATCACCGCTGCCATGCACGGCCCGATGTCTCAAGGATCTGTACACAATTTCTGGAAACTGAAAATGTCTTGGCCTGCATACTCACCAGACATGTTTGGGATGCTCTGGATCGATTTTTTAGGGCATTTCCAGTTCCCGCCAATATCCAGCAACTTGGCACAGCCACTGCAGAGTGGCACAACATTCCACAGGCCACAATCAACAGCCTGATCAACTCTATGTGAAGGAGATGGGTCGTGCTGCATGAAGCAAATGGTGGTCACACCAGATACTGACTTGGTTTTCTGATCCACGACCCTAATTGTTTTTTTATCTGTGACCACCTGATGCATATCTGTATTCCAGGGTCATGTGAAATCCATATATTAAGGTCTATTTAATGTATTTAAATGTATTGATTTCCTTACAACAATCTTTTGAAATTGTTGCATGTTGAGTTTATATTTTTATAATAAATCCCAAATACAAGGAACTGAAACATAAAAGTACTCAAAAGCCCAAAATTAGGAATCAATAATGTGGAAATAGAAACAAAAGGACATAAGTGGGGGACTGGAGGAGTGTTGGATGATGGGGTGCCCGAATGTTTATGTGATTGGAAAAGTGTGATGACTTGAAAGTGAGTGAGAGTCTCCACTTTTGTGCATGTGACATACAGTGCATTCGCAAAGTATTCAGACCCCTTCACTTTTGTGCATGTGACATACAGTGCATTCGCAAAGTATTCAGACCCCTTCACTTTTGTGCATGTGACATACAGTGCATTCGCAAAGTATTCAGACCCCTTCACTTTTGTGCATGTGACATACAGTGCATTCGCAAAGTATTCAGACCCCTTCACTTTTGCCACTTTGTTACATTACAGCCTTATTCTAAAATGGATTAAATAAAAACATTTCCTCATCAGTCTACACACAATACCCCATAATGAGAAAGCAAAAACTGGTTTTTAGAAATATTATTTTGCAAATTTAAATCTGAAATACATAAGTATTTATTTATTTAATTATCTCACCTTTATTTAAACAGGTAGGCCAGTTGAGAACAAGTTCTAATTTACAACTGCGACCTGGCCAAGCAGTGTGACAAAAAACAACACAGAGTTACACATGGAATAAACAAAAGTACAGTCCAATAACACAATAGGAAAATCTGTATAAAGTGTTTGCAAATGGAGTAAGGAGGTAAGGCAATAAATAGGCCATAGTAGCGAAGTAATTACAATTTAACAAATAGATGTGCAGATGATGATATGCAAGTAGAAATACTGGTGTGCAAAAGAGCAGAAAACAAAAACAAATATGGGGTTCAGGTAGGTAGTTGGTTGGATGGGTTATTTACAGATGGGCTGTGTACAGCTGCAGCG
The DNA here is from genome assembly GCF_016432855.1 of Salvelinus namaycush. Taxonomy (NCBI): domain Eukaryota; kingdom Metazoa; phylum Chordata; class Actinopteri; order Salmoniformes; family Salmonidae; genus Salvelinus; species Salvelinus namaycush. Next base: position 12,830 of record NW_024059906.1, on the reverse strand, counting down.
ATCGGTAAGCTGCTCAGATAGCTGTTAAATTTAGTGAGGGAGATATAAGTCTCCAACTTCAGCGATTTTTGCAATTCGTTCCAGTCACTGGCAGCAGAGAAATGGAAGGAAAGGCGGCCAAAGTGGGTGTTAACTTTGGGGATGACCAGTGAGATATACCTGCTGGAGCGCGTGCTACGGGTGGGTGTTGTTATGGGGACCAGTGAGCTGCGATAAGGCGGAGCTTTATCTAGCAAAAACTTATAGATGACCTGGAACCAGTGGGTCTGGCGACGAATATGTAGCGAGGGCCAGCCGACGAGAGCATACAGGTTGCAGTGGTGGGTAGTATATGGGGATTTGGTAACAAAACGGATGGCACTGTGATAGACTGCATCCAGTTTGCTGAGTAGAGTGTTGGAGGCTATTTTGTAAATGACATCGCCGAAGTCGAGGCTCGGTAGGATAGTCAGTTTTACGAGGGTATGTTTGGCAGCGTGAGTGAAAGAGGCTTTGTTGCGAAATAGGAAGCCGATTTCAGATTTAATTTTGGATTGGAAATTCTTAATATGAGTCTGGAAGTAGAGTTTACAGTCTAGCCAGACACCCGGGCCAGGTCGATTAGTGTTTTAGTGTTTTAGGGAGCGCAAGTGTTTTAAGTGTTTTAGGGAGCGTTTGACAGTGATGAGGGGTGGTTGTTTGACCGCGGACCCATAACGGATGCAGGCAATGAGGCAGTGATCACTGAGATCCTGATTGAAAACAGCAGAGGTGTATTTGGATGGCAAGTTGGTCAGGATAATATCTATGAGGGTGCCCATGTTTACTGACTTAGGGTTGTACCTGGTGGGTTCCTTGATGATTTGTGTGAGATTGAGGGCATCTAGCTTATATTGTAGGACGGCCGGGGTGTTAAGCATGTCCCAGTTTAGGTCACCTAACAGAACGAACTCTGAAGATAAATGGGGGGGAAATCAATTCACATATGGTGTCCAGTATTCAGACACTTTGCTATGAGCCTCTAAATTGAGCTCTGGTGCATCCTGTTTTCATTGATCATCCTTGAGATGTTTCTACAACTTGATTGGAGACCACCTGTGATAAATTCAATTGATTGGACATGATTTGGAAAGGCACACACCTGTGGTCCCACAGTTGACAGTGCATGTCAGAGCAAAAACCAAACCATGAGGTTGAAGAAATTGTCCATAGACCTCTGAGACAGGATTGTGTCGAGGCACAGATCTGGGGATGGGTACCTAAAAATGTCTGCAGCATTGAAGGTCCCCAAGAACACAGTGGCCTCCATCATTCTTAAATGGAAGAATTTTGTAATCTCCAAGACTCTTCTTAGAGCTGCCTGGCCGCCCGGCCAAACTGAGCAATCGGGGGAGAAGGGCCTTGGTCAGGGAGGTGACTAAGAACCCGATAGTCACTCTGACAAAGCTCCAGAGTTCCTCTGTGGAGATGGGAGTGTCACACCCTGATCTGTTTCACCTGTCTTTGTGCTTGTCTCCACCCCCTTCCAGATGTCACCCATCTTCTCCATTATGTGTATTTATATCTGTGTTCTCTGTTTGTCTGGGGCCAGTTCGTTTTGTTCGTAGAACCTACCAGCTTTTCTCCTTGCTTCTGTCTTGTCTTATTTCCTGTTTTCTAGTTTTTTCCCGGCTTTGACCCTTCTGCCTGTCCTGACCCTGAGCCTGCCGTCCTGTACCTTTGTCCCTGTTGATGTAATAAACATCATTACTTTGACACAGTCTGCATCTGGGTCTTACGTTAAAATGTAATAGGGAGAATCTTCCAGAAGGACAACCATCTCTGCAGCACTCCACCAATCAGGTCTTTATGGTAGAGTAGCCAGACGGAAGCCACTTCTCAGTAAAATGCATATGACAGCCCAATTGGAGTTTGCCAAAAGGCAACTAAAGGACTCTCAGACCATGAGAAACAAGATTCTCTTGTCTGATGAAACCAAGATTGAGTTATTTGGCAAATACATTTTTCGAGCTAATACATAATGTAATACACTTATCATAGATTGGTTGTAATCCAGAGAGGCTAGATAAATGATCTAGATCCTCTATGAGGCTGTGGATCCAAATTGTGGATTTAAAAGAAACATGAGTCGTCAGCGTACAATGACACATTTGTTTTTAATAAGCCCTGGACTTCTAGCCCCGCAATACTATTGTTGGATCTGAATTTAATAGCTAACATTTCGATGGCCATAATAAATAGTTATGCCGATAGTGGACAACCCTGTTTTACTCCTCTTGACAGTTTAATACTTTCTGAGAAGTAGCCATTATTTACACTTTTACACCCAGGGTTACTATACATAACTTAAACCCATTTTATAAGAGATTCTCCAAAGTTAAAATAGTCCAGGCATTTATATATAAATTCTAGTCATACTTTATGAAAGGTCTTTTTAAAATCAGCTATGAATAACCGGCCTGGTTTCCCAGATTATTCATAGTGTTCTATTATTTCCAGCAAAAAAAACTGTCTGATTAGGATGAATAATATCTGACAATACCTTTTTAATAAAATGCATTTTGCAATAATTTTTGCATCACAACACTGAAGTGTAAGGGCCCTCCATTTTGTTAGGTGGACTGGATATTTACCACCTGGGTCCTGTTTCAGTAGTAGTGAAGTCAGACCGAGTCTCTGATAGTCTACAATTGTTGTAGGATTATTTAAAACATGCTAATAATGGACCTCTGACTACATCAGAAAAGGTTTGATATACCTCAACTGGTATGCCATCCAGTCATGGAGTTTTCCAGGACTTAAAGTTTTAAATAGCATCAAGAAGTTCCTCCTCTGTAATTATGCCTTCACATGAGTCTTTCTGTATAGCTGTTCATTTTACACTGTTAAGAGAAAAAAATCCTTACAATTAACTTCAGTTACTGGAGATTGAGGAGACTGAAATTAAAACATATGTTTAAAGTACTTTACTTTCTATTTCAAAATATTGTTTGGTGAATCATGGATGACTCCGTCATTTGTAAGAAGTTTCAGTAAATTATTTTTGGATTTGCATTTCTATGTTGAAGATAAAGAAATAATTATGTGCATTTTTCCCAATATTCCACTTCGCTATATTTTTACAATATATTACACTTGATCTTTCTTGGAATAAATTCCTCCAGTTCTTTTATAAATTTGTTTTAACTTATTCTGTACCTCCGTGGTACAGTTTTTATTTGTATCTACCTGTCCTGTTAGTTCCACTATTTCCTTCCTTGTTAATATGAACTCTTTTGACCTAAATTATTGTTGTTTTAAAGATGAGTATCGAATTGCAAGTTGTCATCCAGCTTTGATCAAATTTCCAATATCCTCGCCTACGTGGAAATTCTGTAAGAGTAATGTGTATGCCAATTATTTGCTTGTTCATCTAGGGCTGTGACGGTCATGACATTTTGTCAGCTGGTGATTGTCAATCAAATAACTGCCGGTAATTGACCATTAATTAACATAAACACATTCAGCATCTCCTGGCTTCCACACATATCCTTAAAGCCACTGATGCAGACCTTTGGAACATCTACATTTAAAAAAGTCTAATAAATCAATTTAATATAGCCTACACCATCACAATAAATCCATTATTTATTTTAGACAGGTCTAAAGAAACATGATAAGAATAAAATGTAGTCTATTTCAGAAGAACAGAATAGCATACTCTGAGTTGTCCTTATGTTAGGTCCTGATCTGGCTAAGCCATCTGACTGTGGGCTACACTAGTTCATTTAGCAGACAAGCTTAGAATTCTGTAGCATTATTTATATTATTTTATAGTATGAAGATTACAATGGAACAAAGCAGAACAAAATAGAAAGGATATTTTCTGCAAATGATTTGAGGAGGTGCACATGTGGCTATTCTGTGTTGAGCAGTTAACAAAGAAACAGGTACTACTATATACTTAATTTAAAGTTATTTATGCAACTTTAGTTGTGATACAAATGTTAGGCTATATGTTTAGATTTTTATACATTCTAAGGCTGCATGATGCGACTCTAATGAAGACTTGAAAAAGTAGCATGAAAGACATGAGCTCTGTTTTTTTGTGCAGGCTGTACACACTTCATCAGTCTCTCATTCACAATTTGACAAGCACTTGATAATGCCTCGGATTTCCCGCCGGCATCCCTTTTGTGTGGCCGTAATGCCCCCTAAAAAAATCCATGCTTTTTGCAGCCAGTGGCCGTTGTGCCCTTGGGCAGAATCTAATAGTTATAATTTACTTCTCCCTGCTGCATGCGCCAAGCAACTCTCCCTCAAATGGCTCTGTCAGGTGATCAGGTCTTTCTCACAGGCTACAAGTGAAGACAGACACATCAGGGACGCAACTGCGCACGTCCTTATCCAATTCCGAGGTGCATATTCAAGAACTGTCCACATTTACTTTTCGTCAGCCAACAAGATGAGTAGACCTAACGAACAGCGAATGCACTAGCCTGTGTCAATCTACTATCCCTCATAGTACAACAGTTGACCTACTGAAAGACGTATTCCAAACATAGTCTGGGACAGATGGGATAGATCCCACATTAATACAACTTTTTTAAGCAATGAGGCTGACAATCTCTGTAATTGCAAACAAAGGTTTCTGTACCAAATATTAAGTTCTGCTTTTCTGATGTATCAAATACTTATGTCATGCAATAAAATGCAACTTAATTACTTAAAAATCATACAATGTGATTTTCTGGATTTTTGTTTAAGATTCCGTCTCTCACAGTTGAAGTGTACCTATGATAAAAATTACAGACCTCTACATGCTTTGTAAGTAGGAAAACCTGCAAAATCGGCAGTGTATCAAATACTTGTTCTCCCCACTGTATATACTGTATTCTATATATACTGTATTCTATTCTACTGCATTTTAGTCAATGCCACTCCAACATTGCTCGTCCTAGTATTTATATATTTCTTAATTCCATTCTTCTACTTTTAGATTTGTGTATATTGTTGTGAATTGTTAGATACTACTGCACTGTTGGAGCTAGGAACACAAGCATTTAGTTAGATACTACTGCACTGTTGGAGCTAGGAACACAAGCATTTAGTTAGATACTACTGCACTGTTGGAGCTAGGAACACAAGCATTTCGCAAAACCCGCAATAACGTCTGCTAAGTATGTGTATGTGACCAATACAATTTGATTTGATTTATAGAAATGTTGCGTAACATGAGCTCCTGGGCTCTCATGAAGTGTTTGAATAGATTTTCCAAAACATTTGCATTGATGTCAGAGGGGTTAGAGGGACAATAGAGTGCTGAGTACCAGGCAGGTAGCAAGTTTGGTAGACTACTAATGACCATCAGCAGCATCAGAGCTTGGAGAAGACTAATCACCATCAGCAGCATCAGAGCTTGGAGAAGACTAATCACCATCAGCAGCATCAGAGCTGGGAGAAGACTAATCACCATCAGCAGCATCAGAGCTGGGAGAAGACTAATCACCATCAGCAGCATCAGAGCTGGGAGAAGACTAATGACCATCAGCAGCATCAGAGCTGGGAGAAGACTAATGACCATCAGCAGCATCAGAGCTGGGAGAAGACTAATGACCATCAGCAGCATCAGAGCTGGGAGAAGACTAATCACCATCAGCAGCATCAGAGCTGGGAGAAGACTAATCACCATCAGCAGCATCAGAGCTGGGAGAAGACTAATGACCATCAGCAGCATCAGAGCTGGGAGAAGACTAATGACCATCAGCAGCATCAGAGCTGGGAGAAGACTAATCACCATCAGCAGCATCAGAGCTGGGAGAAGACTAATGACCATCAGCAGCATCAGAGCTGGGAGAAGACTAATCACCATCAGCAGCATCAGAGCTGGGAGAAGACTAATCACCATCAGCAGCATCAGAGCTGGGAGAAGACTAATCACCATCAGCAGCATCAGAGCTGGGAGAAGACTAATCACCGTGATTAAACGGCTATGTGGAATTTGACTGCCGGCATGAGTCATGAACGCCGGTGTGGAGGTAATATGGTCACCATAACAACCCTAGTCCTGACCAGACCTAAACTTCTACATACCTGGTAGAGAGCAGAGTTTCCTGTAGTCCTGACCAGACCTAAACTTCTATATCCCCGGTAGAGAGCAGAGTTTCCTGTAGTCCTGACCAGACCTAAACTTCTACATACCTGGTAGAGAGCAGAGTTTCCTGTAGTCCTGACCAGACCTAAACTTCTATATCCCCGGTAGAGAGCAGAGTTTCCTGTAGTCCTGACCAGACCTAAACTTCTATATCCCCGGTAGAGAGCAGAGTTTCCTGTAGTCCTGACCAGACCTAAACTTCTATATCCCCGGTAGAGAGCAGAGTTTCCTGTAGTCCTGACCAGACCTAAACTTCTCATTCCCATGCTATGCTGACCACTGCAGCCAGATCTGTAAAACTGTAAATCTCTCTGACTTCAGAGTAAAGCTGCTTAATCAGTTAATTCTCTGAATGTTGATTGGCTGAATGGATTATAACGATGGGGACATTAATACCGCTCAGCTTCCTGGTTCACTAAAGGTTGCATCCTCACTTTGCACAACCACTTATATGGACTGAAGTCTGAAGAGAGAATACAACTAAATTGCAAATTAGAGCAGTCAGAACATTCTAGTTGCTGATATTTCTGTTTTGCTGTTTTAGTCAGGACTGTTTTAGTCGGGGCTGTTTTAGTCAGGGCTGTTTTAGTCTGGGCTGTTTTAGTCGGGGCTGTTTTAGTCAGGGCTGTTTTAGTCGGGGCTGTTTTAGTCAGGGCTGTTTAGTCAGGGCTGTTTTAGTCAGGGCTGTTTTAGTCAGGGCTGTTTAGTCAGGGCTGTTTTAGTCAGGGCTGTTTTAGTCAGGGCTGTTTAGTCAGGGCTGTTTTAGTCGGGAATGTTTTAGTCAGGGCTGTTTAGTCAGGGCTGTTTTAGTCAGGGCTGTTTAGTCAGGGCTGTTTTAGTCGGGGCTGTTTTAGTCAGGGCTGTTTAGTCAGGGCTGTTTTAGTCGGGGCTGTTTTAGTCAGGGCTGTTTTAGTCAGGGCTGTTTTAGTCGGGACTGTTTTAGTCAGGACTGTTTAGTCAGGGCTGTTTTAGTCGGGGCTGTTTTAGTCAGGGCTGTTTAGTCAGGGCTGTTTTAGTCGGGACTGTTTTAGTCGGGGCTGTTTAGTCAGGACTGTTTTAGTCGGGGCTGTTTTAGTCAGGGCTGTTTTAGTCAGGACTGTTTTAGTCGGGGCTGTTTTAGTCAGGGCTGTTTAGTCAGGGCTGTTTTAGTCGGGACTGTTTTAGTCGGGGCTGTTTTAGTCAGGGCTGTTTAGTCAGGGCTGTTTTAGTCGGGGCTGTTTTAGTCGGGGCTGTTTTAGTCAGGGCTGTTTTAGTCAGGGCTGTTTAGTCAGGGCTGTTTTAGTCAGGGCTGTTTAGTCAGGGCTGTTTTAGTCAGGGCTGTTTAGTCAGGGCTGTTTTAGTCGGGGCTGTTTTAGTCAGGGCTGTTTAGTCAGGGCTGTTTTAGTCAGGGCTGTTTAGTCAGGGCTGTTTTAGTCGGGGCTGTTTTAGTCGGGGCTGTTTTAGTCGGGAATGTTTAGTAAGGGCTGTTTTAGTCTGGGCTGTTTTAGTCAGGGCTGTTTAGTCAGGGCTGTTTTAGTCGGGGCTGTTTTAGTCGGGGCTGTTTTAGTCGGGGCTGTTTTAGTCGGGGCTGTTTTAGTCGGGGCTGTTTTAGTCGGGGCTGTTTTAGTCGGGGCTGTTTTAGTCGGGGCTGTTTTAGTCAGGACTGTTTTAGAAGTGCTGTTTTAGTCGGGGCTGTTTAGTCAGGGCTGTTTTAGTCTGGGCTGTTTTAGTCATGCTGTTTAGTCAGGGCTGTTTTAGTCGGGGCTGTTTAGTCAGGGCTGTTTAGTCAGGGCTGTTTAGTCAGGGCTGTTTTAGTCGGGGCTGTTTTAGTCAGGGCTGTTTAGTCAGGGCTGTTTAGTCAGGGCTGTTTAGTCAGGGCTGTTTAGTCAGGGCTGTTTTAGTCGGGGCTGTTTAGTCAGGGCTGTTTAGTCAGGGCTGTTTAGTCAGGGCTGTTTTAGTCGGGGCTGTTTTAGTCAGGGCTGTTTAGTCAGGGCTGTTTAGTCAGGGCTGTTTAGTCAGGGCTGTTTTAGTCGGGGCTGTTTTAGTCAGGGCTGTTTAGTCAGGGCTGTTTTAGTCAGGGCTGTTTAGTCAGGGCTGTTTTAGTCAGGGCTGTTTTAGTCAGGGCTGTTTTAGTCAGGGCTGTTTTAGTCGGGGCTGTTTTAGTCAGGGCTGTTTTAGTCAGGGCTGTTTAGTCAGGGCTGTTTTAGTCGGGGCTGTTTTAGTCAGGGCTGTTTTAGTCAGGGCTGTTTTAGTCGGGGCTGTTTAGTCAGGGCTGTTTTAGTCTGGGCTGTTTTAGTCATGCTGTTTAGTCAGGGCTGTTTTAGTCGGGGCTGTTTTAGTCAGGGCTGTTTTAGTCGGGGCTGTTTTAGTCAGGGCTGTTTTAGTCGGGGCTGTTTTAGTCAGGGCTGTTTTAGTCAGGGCTGTTTAGTCAGGGCTGTTTTAGTCAGGGCTGTTTTAGTCAGGGCTGTTTTAGTCGGGGCTGTTTTAGTCAGGAATGTTTAGTAAGGGCTGTTTTAGTCTGGGCTGTTTTAGTCAGGGCTGTTTAGTCAGGGCTGTTTTAGTCGGGGCTGTTTTAGTCGGGGCTGTTTTAGTCGGGGCTGTTTTAGTCGGGGCTGTTTTAGTCGGGGCTGTTTTAGTCGGGGCTGTTTTAGTCGGGGCTGTTTTAGTCGGGGCTGTTTTAGTCAGGACTGTTTTAGAAGTGCTGTTTTAGTCGGGGCTGTTTAGTCAGGGCTGTTTAGTCAGGGCTGTTTTAGTCTGGGCTGTTTTAGTCATGCTGTTTAGTCAGGGCTGTTTTAGTCATGCTGTTTTAGTCGGGGCTGTTTTAGTCAGGGCTGTTTTAGTCAGGGCTGTTTTAGTCGGGGCTGTTTTAGTCGGGGCTGTTTTAGTCGGGGCTGTTTTAGTCATGCTGTTTAGTCGGGGCTGTTTTAGTCAGGGCTGTTTTAGTCGGGACTGTTTTAGTCGGGAATGTTTTAGTAGGGGCTGTTTTAGTCGGGGCTGTTTTAGTCAGGGCTGTTTTAGTCGGGGCTGTTTTAGTCAGGGCTGTTTTAGTCGGGACTGTTTTAGTCGGGAATGTTTTAGTAGGGGCTGTTTTAGTCAGGGCTGTTTTAGTCGGGACTGTTTTAGTCGGGACTGTTTTAGTCTGGGCTGTTTTAGTCTGGGCTGTTTTAGTCGGGGCTGTTTTAGTCGGGACTGTTTTAGTCGGGACTGTTTTAGAAGGGCTGTTTTAGAAGGGCTGTTTTAGTCTGGGCTGTTTTAGTCTGGGCTGTTTTAGTCAGGAATGTTTTAGTAGGGGCTGTTTTAGTCGGGGCTGTTTTAGTCAGGGCTGTTTTAGTCAGGGATGTTTTAGTAGGGGCTGTTTTAGTAGGGGCTATTTTAGTCGGGGCTGTTTTAGTCGGGGCTGTTTTAGTCGGGGCTGTTTTAGTCGGGGCTGTTTTAGTCGGGGCTGTTTTAGTCGGGGCTGTTTTAGTCGGGGCTGTTTTAGTCGGGGCTGTTTTAGTCGGGGCTGTTTTAGTCGGGGCTGTTTTAGTCGGGGCTGTTTTAGTCGGGGCTGTTTTAGTCGGGGCTGTTTTAGTCAGGGCTGTTTTAGTCAGGGCTGTTTAGTCAGGGCTGTTTAGTCAGGGCTGTTTTAGTCTGGGCTGTTTTAGTCTGGGATGTTTTAGTCAGGGATGTTTTAGTAGGGGCTGTTTTAGTAGGGGCTGTTTTAGTCAGGGCTGTTTTAGTCAGGGCTGTTTTAGTCAGGGCTGTTTTAGTCGGGACTGTTTTAGTCGGGGCTGTTTTAGTCGGGGCTGTTTTAGTCTGGGCTGTTTTAGTCGGGACTGTTTTAGTCGGGGCTGTTTTAGTCGGGACTGTTTTAGTCGGGACTGTTTTAGTCGGGGCTGTTTTAGTCTGGGCTGTTTTAGTCTGGGCTGTTTTAGTCTGGGCTGTTTTAGTCGGGGCTGTTTTAGTCGGGGCTGTTTTAGTCGGGGCTGTTTTAGTCGGGGCTGTTTAGTCGGGGCTGTTTTAGTCAGGGCTGTTTAGTCAGGGCTGTTTAGTCAGGGCTGTTTAGTCAGGGCTGTTTAGTCAGGGCTGTTTTAGTCAGGGCTGTTTAGTCAGGGCTGTTTTAGTCAGGGCTGTTTTAGTCAGGGCTGTTTAGTCAGGGCTGTTTAGTCAGGGCTGTTTAGTCAGGGCTGTTTAGTCAGGGCTGTTTTAGTCGGGGCTGTTTTAGTCAGGGCTGTTTTAGTCATTCTGTTTTAGTCGGGACTGTTTTAGTCGGGACTGTTTTAGTCGGGGCTGTTTTAGTCTGGGCTGTTTTAGTCTGGGCTGTTTTAGTCGGGGCTGTTTTAGTCGGGGCTGTTTTAGTCGGGGCTGTTTTAGTCGGGGCTGTTTTAGTCGGGGCTGTTTTAGTCGGGGCTGTTTTAGTCGGGGCTGTTTAGTCGGGGCTGTTTTAGTCAGGGCTGTTTAGTCAGGGCTGTTTAGTCAGGGCTGTTTAGTCAGGGCTGTTTAGTCAGGGCTGTTTTAGTCAGGGCTGTTTAGTCAGGGCTGTTTTAGTCAGGGCTGTTTTAGTCAGGGCTGTTTTAGTCAGGGCTGTTTAGTCAGGGCTGTTTAGTCAGGGCTGTTTAGTCAGGGCTGTTTAGTCAGGGCTGTTTTAGTCGGGGCTGTTTTAGTCAGGGCTGTTTTAGTCATTCTGTTTTAGTCGGGACTGTTTTAGAAGGGCTGTTTTAGTCGGGGCTGTTTTAGTCGGGGCTGTTTTAGTCGGGACTGTTTTAGTCGGGACTGTTTTAGAAGGGCTGTTTTAGAAGGGCTGTTTTAGTCAGGGCTGTTTTAGTAGGGGCTGTTTTAGTAGGGGCTGTTTTAGTCGGGACTGTTTTAGTCGGGACTGTTTTAGAAGGGCTGTTTTAGAAGGGCTGTTTTAGTCAGGGCTGTTTTAGTAGGGGCTGTTTTAGTAGGGGCTGTTTTAGTCAGGGATGTTTTAGTCAGGGCTGTTTTAATCGGGGCTGTTTTAGTCATTCTGTTTTAGTCGGGACTGTTTTAGAAGGGCTGTTTTAGTCTGGGCTGTTTTAGTCTGGGCTGTTTTAGTCGGGGCTGTTTTAGTCGGGACTGTTTTAGTCGGGACTGTTTTAGAAGGGCTGTTTTAGAAGGGCTGTTTTAGTCTGGGCTGTTTTAGTCAGGAATGTTTTAGTAGGGGCTGTTTTAGTCGGGGCTGTTTTAGTCAGGGCTGTTTTAGTAGGGGCTGTTTTAGTAGGGGCTGTTTTAGTCAGGGATGTTTTAGTCGGGGCTGTTTTAGTCAGGGCTGTTTTAGTAGGGGCTGTTTTAGTAGGGGCTGTTTTAGTCAGGGATGTTTTAGTCAGGGCTGTTTTAGTCGGGGCTGTTTTAGTCATTCTGTTTTAGTCGGGACTGTTTTAGAAGGGCTGTTTTAGTCTGGGCTGTTTTAGTCTGGGCTGTTTTAGTCGGGGCTGTTTTAGTCGGGACTGTTTTAGTCGGGACTGTTTTAGAAGGGCTGTTTTAGAAGGGCTGTTTTAGTCTGGGCTGTTTTAGTCAGGAATGTTTTAGTAGGGGCTGTTTTAGTCGGGGCTGTTTTAGTCAGGGCTGTTTTAGTAGGGGCTGTTTTAGTAGGGGCTGTTTTAGTCAGGGATGTTTTAGTCGGGGCTGTTTTAGTCTGGGCTGTTTTAGTCGGGGCTGTTTTAGTCGGGGCTGTTTTAGTCGGGGCTGTTTTAGTCGGGGCTGTTTTAGTCAGGGCTGTTTAGTCAGGGCTGTTTTAGTCAGGGCTGTTTAGTCAGGGCTGTTTTAGTCAGGGCTGTTTTAGTCAGGGCTGTTTTAGTCAGGGCTGTTTAGTCAGGGCTGTTTTGTCAGGGCTGTTTTAGTCAGGGCTGTTTTAGTCAGGGCTGTTTTAGTCAGGGCTGTTTTAGTCGGGGCTGTTTTAGTCAGGGCTGTTTTAGTCATTCTGTTTTAGTCAGGACTGTTTTAGTCGGGGCTGTTTTAGTCGGGGCTGTTTTAGTCATTCTGTTTTAGTCAGGGCTGTTTTAGTCAGGGCTGTTTTAGTCAGGGCTGTTTTAGTCGGGGCTGTTTTAGTCAGGGCTGTTTTAGTCAGGGCTGTTTTAGTCAGGGCTGTTTTAGTCAGGGCTGTTTTAGTAGGGGCTGTTTTAGTCAGGGCTGTTTTAGTCATGCTGTTTTAGTCGGGGCTGTTTTAGTCAGGGCTGTTTTAGTAGGGGCTGTTTTAGTCAGGGCTGTTTTAGTCATGCTGTTTTAGTCGGGGCTGTTTTAGTCAGGGCTGTTTTAGTCAGGGCTGTTTTAGTCGGGGCTGTTTTAGTCAGGACTGTTTTAGTCAGGGCTGTTTTAGTCTTTGGCTGTTTTAGTCATGGCTGTTCTAGTCGGGGCTGTTTTAGTCGGGGCTGTTTTAGTCGGGGCTGTTCTAGTCGGGGCTGTTTTAGTCGGGGATGTTTTAGTCTGGCTGTTTTATTCAGGGCTGTTTTAGTCTGGGCTGTTTTAGTCAGGACTGTTTTAGTCTGGGCTGTTTTAGTCGGGGATGTTTTAGTCTGGCTGTTTTAGTCAGGGCTGTTTTAGTTGGGGCTGTTTTAGTCTGGGCTGTTTTAGTCTGTGCTGTTTTAGTCTGGGCTGTTTTAGTCTGGGCTGTTTTAGTCATGATGTTTTAGTCTGGGCTGTTTTAGTCTGTGCTGTTTTAGTCAGGGCTGTTTTAGTCTGTGCTGTTTTAGTCGGGGCTGTTTTAGTCATGATGTTTTAGTCTGGGCTGTTTTAGTCAGGC